>NW_010405401.1:0-21166 GCF_000710305.1 Buceros rhinoceros silvestris | reverse complement strand
AGTCGCTAGCTCTTTCCCTGACAAAGGAATTCAGCCTATGCACCACTCCCTTTCCCTCTCTCTGAAACTTCACCAGGAATGTACTTTATATCCTGTCTTGGGAATTCTGATGTAATTCCCAGTCTCTATCTTTTAGTGTTTTTATCCTAAACTCTAAGCATTTAGTAATACTGGCATTTGTGTCTTAGTTTAAATAGACTTTCATGCTGACATTTTATGAGGTAATTGTCTGTAGTATCTCACCGATACAGGTACCTGTACAGTGTCTTTTAGGATTTCCTTACTGATTTCAGGAATGGACAAAACAAAAAAAACACAGCACATCCACTTTAGAGTAGTACATCAAGTGAAAAGGATGGCTCTAAGGCTGAGATGTTCCTCAGAGGATACGAGCTCAGAATAGAAAAAGCAATAGAGCCTTGTATCCTGCAGTGTGACCAGCATTCTTATGATACATTCTATTCTTCTTTGATATTTCCACTTTTATTTCCCCCCTCTACATACATAATTCATTGCTTTCTAGTAGATGGAAGTGTGATTTTGCATAATTTGTTTAGATTTTCCAAGGGACTAATAAAATGGACTCCTTCTTTTCTTTTATGGATAAGTAGTAATTTAAGTTTTTAACAGAATCTGAATGACATGTAGTGAATGATGTATGATCTCCACCTATGGCAAAAACACCCGCAACCAGTGCTCGAAAACTAGCATCCCATTCTAATTTGTGAGGTTGTATGCCTGCTGCAGTACAAGCAGCATTCAGTTGATTCGCAGCCGGATTTGCATGTAACATGGTTACTTATCCAGGAAGTGTACCAGTCCTGCTGCAGGTAACAAACAGTGGTGTTTCCAGTCCACCCATAACAGCTGTCCTGGAGATGCTGCCTTTTTATGACTGCATCTTAATTCTGTGCCGTATAACTCAGCTACTTAGGTCTGTTCTTTATGGAGGTGTGCAGAGGTAGGTGCTCCGTTACACTTGAAATACTGGTCACAGGCTTCAAAAGTGGTGCGATTCGCCACTGTGTTAAAGCAACTTGGCTCCTGAGTTTGAAATGCCCTTGTTGTGAAAAAACTTTTCAGCAGCTCGGGAGTACTTGTCTCCTGGCAAAGTTGGGGGTTTTCAGCCAACTGGTAGGCATGGCTTACCAAAGAGTAATAGGTTGCATCAAATTAATACTGAAATGCTCCATGTACAGATAATACTAGGAAAGCTTTGAGAGAGCTTCGGTTGCTTTATGTAATGAAGTGCATATTGGGAATAAAATGTGAGCTATGCAGTAAACTGCAATCAGCTTCACAAGTAGTGACTGTCTGTCTAAATGAAAACCAGACTTTCGTTGTTTAAGTTTCTACTGACTGCAGTCGACAGCACCGTGTTACCAATCCCATTCCTGCTTTATGGAGAGACTGTGCAAGTATTTTGGATTAAGGCTTTCCTACACTCTCACACGTTTTGTCACATTTGTGCAAAACTTCCAGCTGCATGTTTAACTGACCTGCTCCACAGCGAAAAACATGTACTCCGTGTCTTTTCACAACTTCTCTTATAAATGCTGTGCAAAATGTGCTAGGCAGTTCTGACAGGCTACTGCAGGGGAAGGATAAGAAATTTTTTGCACTAGTTCACAAGCGAAGTTCTTCTGAGGAAACGTATTCAGAAGAGAACTGAACTTAGCTTTCAAAGCACTCTCTGTATACAGCAAACTCACAAATTCAAGCAATTCAATGGGACATAGGAGAATATCTCTGGATGAAAGTTTTCCATTAATATCTGAGTTCAAGACATTTAATTTGCTGAGTGGAAGTTGTCCCAGTATTTAGTGAGTCTCCAAAAATCTGTCTGGATTTTAGAAGCACCAGATTAGGTTATACTTTGGGGTTAGAGCAGAATGCCCATCAATATGTTTAAAAAAAAAAAATAATGAAATGGAGGAAAACAACTCATATCTTCTCCTTCCCTCAAAAATTGTTTATTAGAATGAGAATTATTAGTACAGCTTAATAAAGTTCTTTTAATAATTTTGGTTTATCATCTTCTAAAAAACCCCAATTTTCTTGCCCTGTATCCTCCCATACTGTGTATGACTGATGATGTTCTGCACTAACAACAAAACTTAGATTGTTTTGACATTAATCTTAACCAGGACAGTGTTAATACCAGCTTGCCACCTGGGGGAAAAAAAAAATAGAAAAAAAAAAAGGCAGAGAAAAGAAGTGGTTATAACCATATTTCCGAGCACTTTCAGAAATGCCTTGGAGGACAGAAAGTTTTCCAGCAGTCCCTTGGGGTGTCAAACATTAATTCCCTCAGTCATAAGCACGCTGTGTGGTTTCTGGTTTTAATCACAGTTGCAACCACTTCACACCTTGTTGGTGATTTTGGAACTAAGACTGCATACAGAACAGCATGCTGTAACTCAGAGCAGCTATGAGATAGAACAAACACTTTCCTTAACACATTCTTTACCTTGTGTATCCTTTTCCTTACAAAGGGAAACACTATCTGCAGTGCCTGTGAGAAAGATAAGTGTCAGAGATCCTACACAACCACTTTCAGGGAGGATGGAGGACAGAAGCTCTTGCTAAAAAGTTTTGAGTAAAAGGGTTGCTTTTCTATGTAAAGGAATGATTTGCTGATTCCTGTAAAGTTATGTTAACTATGAGTAGAAATGCCTATCTAAAGCTATGAATCAGATTTGAACAACCAGATAAAGGAAATTAAATCTTTTGAATATTCTTTGTGCCCTTAATGACATGTTTTAGCTTTTGGTCCTGTGTGAAGTAGTCAGGCAGTTGTACTCGATTATCATTCTAGGTCCTTTCCAACTGAAAATAATCTATTCCATTTTAAAAAAGATCTTTCAAAACAGTTAGATCTCTTTCCAAAGTCAGGCTTTAAAGTCGTTTTTCTTTTTCTTTTCTTTTTTTTTTTTGTGGCAGAGTTTGTATTGTGATGGTATTTACTTGTTTCTTCTAGAAGGGGATAAAAGTTCTCATTTTCCTTATTTTTTGGTAATCACTGACAGTCAGAAAACCTTATTAAGCTGAAGAATTTCTCCATATGTGCAGTGGGAAATCTGAAAAGTTTATCAGGCCTGGTTTCTTATGCCACTGTCATCCCGTGATCACAGAAAAGGAGGTAGTTAGTCCTTGTCACTTTCATGAATGCATCTATAAGCCAACGAACTAATTTCTGGAAATAAATAAGAATTACAATTTCCTTTTAGAATTTTAAACTTCTTATATAGCATAGAGTATTACTAACTATGTGCTAGAAAAATATATCTGAAAAGGAGAAGGTTGTTGCAGCACACACTCATGAATTTAGCACGGACTGTGATTGTAATCTTTTCCAGCAGTTATGAATGGAGCTGGGGAAAGGTTCAAGAGTTGAGAGTATCTGTTAGTAGTTCTGTTACGAGTTTAGGTTTGTCATTCTTACAGTTTTCTCGGGATTAAAAAAAATACCTCTGAAAATAATAAAAAAAAAAGTTGTTAATGTTTAGTTTCTCATATCATGATGCATTACTACGAGACAGCTATGCTTTTACTCAGCTCTGCTATTGGTGCCCTTGGTCAATGGGGACAACTTGTGTAGAGTCTCAGTCTGCAGTATTGTCCACCTATGCCTCTGCTTATTGTTCGTGTTCTGCAGTTTCCCTAGTGTAGTGGTGACAATTATTATTGTCTTAGACAGCAGGAAAATGCTTGCAGAGACCTGGGTAGTCTGGTAGAATGGTTTTGTGTTACAGAAGCTATACTCAGATAACTTCATTACACATGCAGTCCCCTCAAAGATGATCTAATTCAAGGAGAGCGTACAAATAAATCCTGTTATTGAATCTTGTGTACTGAAAATGAAAAGATAGATTGTTTGTTTGGTTTCCCCCTTGAAGCTTTAAATGCTGCAGTGTACAGATAGAAGAAAATTATTTGTGAAACATTAAACACAGAAGTTAAAAACTTTGTATAATATAATGAAAGTATTCCCTTTGATGTATTCCCAATGATTCAGTCATTGGTTCCGTTGTTGTTTGGTAGGGGGTTTAACCTTTTCTAACGGAAGAGATCTTTTACATCTCTTCCTTTTTAAGTTCACATAGATTTTGTACATGCATTGCAGATGGGAAGGTCTGTGGGTAAGAAACAATAAAATCTATCTGCTTGTCCTTAGAATGGCTAAGAAAAGCAGATGCTTAGGGCTTAATTCTAGAAGATTGAACATTAAGTGTTAATTTTAATATTACAAACTTGGAAAATCTCCATCTGTGTAAGCAAGTTTTGCAGTTATGAAGCAAACCCACTATGTCTCATATTATACTGATCCTTTACTATGCATTTGTATATTTGACAAATGTATGCACAAAGCGTACAATGCAATCTAATAAAGTACAAGCACAAACATAAAGCAGCTCTCAGAATGAAAAAATATGGCTTTAGATAATACTATAGAATTAAATATATGGAGTCTTAGAAGAGATGTGCAGCTGCAGATTCTGTGAGCAGAAGCTGCTGATAATAAATGAGAATAATGCGAACGATTGACTTGCCTTACAAGAGGGACTCTGGTAGGTAGGTGCTTTGCAAAGTCATAGACCCTGCATCTGTAATAGATCAGAGGTAGGTCACAACAACAGGTAGTGAGCCATGGAACCACTGATCTTAACTGTCAACAGAGAGAGCGTTTAATCTTTAGACACAGAAGAACCGACACTCCCCACCACCACTCTCCGTATTTTTATCTATTAAAAAGACACAGTGCACTGATAATTCCTTGATTAAATTGCACAATTTGATTTCAAAACTAGGGTAACATTTCTGTTGGACAAAAACCTGTCTATGTTGGTATAGTCTGAGGTTTCTGCTAACAGAAAGCCTTATAGAAGAATAAGATATTTGTTATTAAGCTGGCAAAAAAAAAAAGAAAAAAATTGGGATTGTAAACTCAGATATAACCTTTTGAGCTTGTAATGTGAAGTGAAAAGCGTTCTAAATTACTTTGCCTGCAAACAGATTTGATAAGGCGCCAGAAAGCAGATGTTTGATTGCATAAAATGTATCACCAACTTTAAAGGAAAAAAAAGGGAATATGATGCAGGGATGAGATATGATATGCATGTCACAGTACCGAAATTTGATCTCAGTGCAACACTTGGAATTTAATCTGCCTGGAGCAATTGCAGCTTGCAGCTTTGTTTCTTAATTTCCCTTGTGCTGTCTGACAACAAGAAAGAGTTAAAAGGCATTCTCTAAACTTTGTTTTATGGCATGTTCTCTGATCTTTGCTTTTCATATTAGCCAGTTAATCTTGACACTGACCCAACCTCGTGCTTCACAAGAAAATGCACCCATTTGGTCGTAGTGGCCTCAGAACCATCACCTGTGAAGTGGACAAACAAGCATGGCAAAAGAAAAGATAAAAATGGAAATATTAAGGGTCAGATTCTCCTTATTTACTTCAGTGAAATTACATGGTGCAATTTGGTCCAATAGTAGAAAGAACATCAAAGTGTGTATATGTGGAATCCTGTCTTGTTAAGACAACATGTAAATAATGGTGTTGTGTTGGTTTTGTCTGGGGACAGAGTTAATTTTCTTCATAGAGCTGGTATGGGGCTATGTTTTGGATTTTTGCTGGACCAACACAGGGATGTTTTCATTATTGCTGATAAGCGGTGCTTACATAGTCAAGGTCTTTTCCGTTTCTTGCATTGCCTTACCAGTGAGTAGGCTGGTGGCAAGAAGATGGGAAGGGACACATCCGGGACAGCTGTCCCCAGCTGACCAAAGGGATATTCCCTACTATATGGTGTCATGCTGAGCAATAAAACTAGGAGAGATGTTGGTGGGGGTCCAGCTCCTTGAGGACTGGCTGGACATCGGTCACTTGGTGGTAAGCAATTGTTGTCACATCACTTGTCTTTCTTGGGTTTTATTTATCTTACTTTGCTGTTTTCCTTTCCATTACTATTATTATTAGTAATTATTATTATTTCAATTATTAAACTGTTTTAATCCCAGCCCACAAATTTTCTCGCATTTACTCTTTCGATTCTCTCGAAAGGGGAGGAAGTGAGTGAGTGTCTGTGTAGTGCTTAATGCTGTTCCAGTGCAGTCTGTATCAATCCATGACAACTATAAAGAGTAACAATGAACATGAAAAACTACTACAAAATTTTTGATGAATTTTTTTTGTGAAGAGAATGGAAATACTGGTTTTATTTTTGCTTAGGGGGGTGTATTTAAAGAGGACTAACATCTTCTGAATCATGAGAAGAACAGTGGCTAGGTTAATTTTTGAAACTTTGATATAATAATATAAATGAAGAATGGAAAAACATCTCATTTCACTTACTTTAAATATTAATACTTGGCAAATGAAATATCAAACTTATTTTTGAAGAGAGACAATTTAAGTTGTATTCATGGGGAGAAAAAAGTATATGTATTATTGTGCTTAAGGAACAGGCAGGCTGGAATGCTCATGATGAAATGAATGAGATAATTAAATATAATGACAAGTATTCAATTGATAATGTTGTCGTTGCCTCTGTGAAATGTATTCACTGTTCCAGACAGGATAGGGCTCTTAGTAACTGGCACAAAACAGTTGATAGATCTTTATCTGTATTGAAACTGCTAATTTTGTATGTTAGAATGAGAGACAGCATTTTTCTTTTGTTAAGAAATGTTTTGCTTGTTGCAGAAGAGTCACCGTTCTATTACAGTGAAATAAGTAAAAAGCTGAGAGAGAAAAGACCCTGGAAACAGAGACAGAAGGGAGGGAGGGGGAAGATTTTTTTATGAGATAGGAAACATTTATTAGATGAAGAGTAACAAAAATAAAAAAAGACTCCCCCCCCCCCCAAAAAAAACCAAACCAAAAATCCCAACCAAAACCCACCACACAGTACTTCAGCTGTGTTTTCAACGCTGTTTTTATCAATATACAGAGGAATCTTTTCTACATATTGATTCTCAGAACTGAAAGCTCTTAAGGAAGTGAGTTGCTACCAGAAGAAAAGCACAGCACTACAGCAAAAAGGTGCTTTTTTTTTCTCTCAGATGGAGTTCAAAGCACCAACTGACCGAGGAGATGGTCCCCAAGGAGCTGGACCCCCACCAACATCTCTCCTAGTTTTATTGCTCAGCATGACACCATATAGTAGGGAATATCCCTTTGGTCAGCTGGGGACAGCTGTCCCGGATGTGTCCCTTCCCATCTTCTTGCTACCAGCCTACTCACTGGTAAGGCAGTGCAAGAAACAAACTCAGAAGGAGTTCAAAGCATGTTTATCTTTTGCCAGTAAAAACATAATCGGATTCAACCTTTCAGCTGAAGACTTTTATTCACGTACGATTCAAACTGCATTTACCTTTTAGCCGCGTACAAACTGTTCAATCTAGCTTTTTTGGGGTAAATGACATTTTTCAGGGGATTAAGAACATTGGAGAGCAGAAACAGCGTTTAAAATAAATCTCATTGCAAAGTGAAAATACACATCTGGGTCAAAAGTCAGTCCATTGTCAGCAAGACTGCCCATAGCTGAGGACAGCAATGCTTGCGTTTAGAAGGATATATGAATAAACGTCTTTTCTCAAAAAATGACAGAAATGTTTTTCATACTGAGAAAACTGCTAGGAATGTGAATAAAAAGTACAGATAATAAAACATTAAATTCAGGGAAGTGTGTACAGAGAAAATACATTGCAAATATTCATGTTTGAAGTTTGATTGAATGGGGAGGATCAAAATAATTTTAAGTATTGGAAATATAATACTGTTTAAATATGAAAACAATTGAAAAATCACGATTAAAAGAGTTTAGAGAGAGAACAACCTAAAGAAGGTGTATTTTCTTAATTACTTTCTTCATCTGAGACTCTGATTCTGTGTTGTGCTATAAAGATTGTGCTTAGAAACACCTCTATAACATCAATGTTAGGGATTGATTGTGGATTTGTGTGTTTGTGGTTTAGTTTTGGTGGTTTAATTTTTTTTTTTTCTTCCTGATAATAGGTCTTTGCATTACAGTATTATATGAGAGACACGCAGACCTAGACCAATCTATTGTTGCAAGCGTTCTGGGTCACAGGTCAAAGTGATGATCCTCTCCCAGAAATCTTCTCAGTGGAAACAAGAGACAGGTGTATGTAGTGAGGAGTTAAAGGAAGTAATAAGGAAAACTTGATAGACATTAGAAAATAGAAATAATTTTTTCTTAAAGTACTATTTTCTCACTATTAAATTTCAAAACGTAACACTGACTAGGCTTCTGGTAAACCTAATTGATCAGTTTGCTTTCTCAGGGCAGCCTTTTTTTTTTTTTTTTTTTTTTTTAAAGCAATGAGACAACTCCTTATGTAATAATGGCATAGTTCTCACACAATAAGGCACATACCAGTGAACTCAAGACTAGCATTCTAGATCAAGAAAGATGAAAAGAACGCACACGTACACAGATCCAAAGTGTTCATATTTCTCTTCTTCATTTTTAAAACTCAGACTACTTTATAAAAGCAGGACTGAACCTCCTGATGGGCTTGGTTCATCAGACACTGAGAATGTTTATTACAGGTGTGACCTATAGATGCTAAGCCACCCATGAAACTTTGCAACTGGTTTAATGGAACAGAAAATTATTCAAAACTGTTCACATGATTTTTTGAAAAATCATATCTAAGCTAATCCCAGCTTATTAATGAGTGCAGTATTTCTTTATGGCTTTGTGCTCTGATTATTTTGAGAGTCCAAATGAAATTTATTCTTCATGTATATATGGTGTCTTATTTAACTTCTCTTCCTCAGACCTTTGGAGTCCAATGCAGAAAAACAGTCAAGAGCAAATTTACTCCCTATAACTCTAAGGATAGAATAGTTATAGCCACTAGGTTTCTCTTCTAGGATCTTTTGTTCATTTGGTAGAAAGTAATTATTTGTTTCAAAGATCAGCTATTGCTTTCACTTAGTTAGGACAGAGGTACCTTAACCAGAAGCCTGAAACCACATTCATTTCTGTGTTTTATCTCTAGCCTGGTAAGAACTTAATTGCTACCGGCAGGAATAGGAATGCCCCTGGTTCCACTGAAGGAAACATGGAAAATGTCTCATTAGCTCCATTTCCTAGTGATGAATCTGATTACCCTCTACTGATTTACAGCTCAAGCCTGTAAGTGTGTATTTCCACACACAGTAAAAATTTCCATACTCACAGTCTCTATCAGTTCTTGGAACTGCAATGGACTGAATTTGTTCTTTTGAAAATAACTTCTGTTACTTTCCTTCTAGTTATTTACATGGTGTCTTACATAAACCCTCTTTTTACATCCCTTTTATTCTTTTGTTTCAAGGCAGAACAGCTTTTATGTACAATTTCAGTTTCTGATTTGGATTACTTTTACATCTCTCTTATTGGTATTGTTACCATTTACCCACATCTATATCTGTCGTATCTCATCTTACTCCAAGTCACCTTTTTTTGAGCCTCCTCTGAGCTGCCTATTTTGTTTTTCTTTCTATCTGCGTAGTTTGTTTCTTTAGGTCCTAACTACTCCCACCTTATTCATGGTCTCCAGCTGGAGTAATTATTACCCAATTTTTACTCATTTAGGTTTTGACATATTTAATGAAGTCTCAGATGCATCCTTCTTGCTGTTGCCCAGCAGGTTTCTGACTTGTTCAGAAAAAGAAAAGGTAGGTGCATTTATTTTTTTTAGTTATTTTCATCTTCTCACTTGAAATTACTTTTGTTCTTGGCACTTTTACTGTCTCAGCTGGATGATATATAGAAGACAGGATTAGGTCTAATGTATGTACATATTATTTGTGTGTAATGTACTGATAGAGAAACTATTATTTATCTTCTCATTTTATATCATATATGTTACCATCAGTTCTTTTTACTTTCCAGGTTTTTTTACATTCCTGTCTTAGAGCAGACTTCTCATTACACTACTCTCTATTTATCACCTTCTGTAGTTTTCTGCTTTTGTTTCTATTATTTAGTATTACTCTGTCAAATCACAGTTTTAAAGTCAAATTTGAAGAAAACCATACCTCTGAAAGTATATCTTCTGTGTTTCCTGATATGCAGCTGCCAATCTAATATTTTAACTTTTCCATCTTCAATAACTTCTGTAATTCTCGCTCATCTTATACAGCTATAGTCTGTGAAATACCCACGGTGCTTTTAAATTTGGTACTTTGTGCAAATCTAAGATAAAATGTTGGTCCGCTGTCTTAAATATCTACCAGTAACAAAGTTTTTCAACCCTTCTTTAGACGCTAGTTTAGCTGATGGTTCATGATGCATTATTGTATTATCTCTAGGGGGTTTTTTTGTAAGTAAGAACCAAGTTATTGGGTTTTTTTAATAATAAAAAAAGGATTTATAGTTTTGGAAGTAACATAGAATGTGTTAATTAATTTAATCAGTTCCTGTTACAAGTATACTTGGTTTCCATCACAGTGGTAAATCACTCTCAAGAGTGACTTAATCAGAAGAATGATTTTGTGTTAATTAGTATGCTATGTAACAGGTCATGTTGGATGGATACATTTAAACAAACCCTGTTCTTAAAATAGTTAGCTGGGACCTTAAATACTGAAGAGTAGGTAGGATCCCAACATTCAGAGTCCAAAGGATTTGTGTGTAAAGGAGAATCTGGCTAGACCAGCTGTGTCCCCAAAATAAGTTCAGTCCTAAGCAGTTAGAATGGGGTTTCTTTAATTTATACAAATCAATCAAATTATTTCAAGAGACCTACACGTGTTCTGGTATTTCAGTTGTTATTCAGAAAGCCAGGATGACTCTACAGGCTCAGAAAATCAAAACTTTTGTCGTAAGCAAACTGACCGCACAAATGTGTTGCCAAGAACGATACATAATGTAAAACCGGTAACCAAGCCTGGTTACCTGATTCAGAGAGATACTTCCCTTCTAGATTATTCATTCAGCCATAAATATAGGCATATAATAAAGTATTTCATATCCTTTTCTAAAAACTACTATCTACAGTGGAAGCTCAATTGGCATTCACCTGAAACTAAAATTATGTCGTCTTAGCTTTAGCTGCTTTACAGAAGTGATGTGTAGCCAGGCTTGCAAAGGAATCAAGGAGTTCACAGAGTTCCTTCTTGTTGTTGATTTGTTTGTTGGTTGTTTTTTGTTTGTTTTGTTGTGGTTTGTTGGTTTGTTTTTTTAAAAATTTTCTCTCATTCTTATGTAATGTGAGATCTCCTTCCCCTCTATGTTTCTGTATCAAACTCAAAAGTTATGTGCCATAGGATAATGAACAATTGGGCTGTCTTTATTCAAATATGAACAAAGAGGTGTTCCGAGAATGTTAAATCCCTCACAACTGAAATACAGAGAATCACAGAACTTTTGAGAGTTGGAAGTGACCTCTTGACATCACCGAGTCATCCCACACCTTTCACCTCTCAAACAGGATCAGCTAGAGGAGGTTGTCCAGGATGTGTCCAGCCAGGCTTTGAGTATGTCCAAAAGTGGAGAATCCATGGCTACTTTGTGCAAACTTGTCTTCGTCTTCAATGACCCTCATAGTAAAAAAACTTTTTCTCAAGTTCAGATAGAATTTCATGTTTTTCAGTTTGTGCCCATTGACCAATTCCATCCTAGACAAAGTATTTTGAGGCTGAGTAACAAATAGTTTGCAAGGATAGAAATGTAAAGACATCCATACTGATCTGGTATTTCCTCTAGACTCACAGGTCATGTGGAATATCTTTCACTTTCTTCCAGTCTTTTTTTAACCAGTAAATCTGGAGACAGGGATAAATTGAAACTAGGATTACTAAATCCTAGTAAATTACATTAAAAAGTATATTCACACAACAAAATATATCAGGCCCACAAATACATGTATTTCAGTATATAGGTACCAGTGTGTTCCGGATTAAGATGAACAGGGCTGGTTTGTTTGTGATGGACATATCAAACAACCAATTAGAGTCTTCCTCCCATGTATGTCAGCACATCTCACTGGATGTTGAGCTTTTGGCGGGGATGGTGTTTCTTTAAGAACAATGTGCACACAGAAACCATGCCTTTTTCGCCCGCCACAAGCAACTGGCCACAACCCCCCTTCTTGCCCACACTGGGACCTGCCGATCAGTGCTGCCACTCGGTTTGGCTTCACATCACCAGATGTGACCACTCGATGCTGCAGCTTTTCTTACTGCCGGTCAGCCCTGCGCCGCTCAGCACTGCTGACCGTCGTGATCTCTACCTCCGCTTTCGCACCGAGGCCACGCTGCACCATAATCCTCGCTGTCACCGCTGTCCTGATTGCTGTAACTGCTGCTGCTGACATCGCTTTACTCCATGGCCCAGCTGCTGCTTCGGAAGAGGGTTCCTGCCACTGCTGCCTGCCCCTGCACTGCACTTGTACCATCACTGCCACCGACACTCCTGGCTGGTCCTGGTCCCTGCCCACAGGCACACACTGCCACCGTTGAACTGACTGGTAGGGTTTTTTTTTTCTATCCCTCCTGTTTCTTTAACTGCGATTTAATCCTTGCTGCATCCATTTTCTAATCCTGTGTCAACTTGTCAATACCTTGCTGTTCTGTATATAATATCTTTCTACTGTTATTAAAAGTGTTTAAATTTCCCAAACTTAGGAGGCCTCACAAACTTTTTTTTTATTCATATCTCTTTTCTTAATCCTTTCTCGTGGAATGTGAGGAGGGTTAATTAGAGAGAGATTTCATCCTGTGATTGGCCAGCCTCAGCCAACCAGTGACACAACGGATTGGCAAATCATCCCTTAGTTATCTCCTCTTTTGTGCTTCCTGAGTGAGGAAAAATTCCAGAAATATGTAAAATTCTAGTTGCAGGACAACAGTAAAACAACATCTTCAAAATGATGCACATTTTCTGAGTGTTTCTGACAAATAAAGTAGAAATCAGGTGGAAACAATATTTTAAAGCATGATTCACAATCCTAGCACAAAAACTATTAACAAAATAAGAATATAATATGCCTGTTGTTGTATCTATGATTCAACAAGAGCTCTAAACTAAGACAATGCACATCTTTTAATCTCCATTATCATAAACCACTATGCCAGCCTAAAATATAGACATTTCCTTTGGGTGACTGTCTAGCCATACAGCACAGATGGACAAACTTGCCTAAGAGACTTGGCAGTTAGCAGGTGTTGATTTATGCCAAATTCAACAGTATTGTCACAGCCCTAGTGACAATAGTTACTAGTGACTATTGCCCTACTGCTGTATGTATTATATTTTGGGTTTATTCTGGTAAAAATCTCCACAGCTCTTTTTGTCAAGGCAAGTTTTTTCAAGATCCTTGGCTGAGTGCAATCTCAACTGATTTCTGAGGGAGTAAGTATGAGTCAGTGCTGAGCTTTTCTAAACACACAGACCTGATCTGGAGAGTATGTTGGATAGGTAGAACAGCTTGAAGGAAAAGCTTGGAGGCAGCAATGGGTTCCATTTTCTGAAACCACTCATGCTCTGTGTTTCTCTCCATCTGTGCAGCGGCCGGTTTGGTGTACCATAGTGGTTCGGTAGAGCTTCGTGCTGCACATTAGGGAGACAGGGCAGTAAGGACCATTTTGTCTGCTAAGGTCCTGTATTTACATGTAATGTGAATCAACTACTTTCTCTATCATCCCTGGAAAAAAGAATGTATTTTATGCTTCTTGGTTTGTTGCTCTGAGGATTAATAAAACTTTTCCATATCTCTGATCCTCAACACGATCAGCATCATTGCTTTACGCTAAGGTAAATATGAGGTCTGAAATCTCACACGGTACGTGGTAATAGGTGGGAATCCCATTTTGGGGTGAGATTCAAGACCGGCATGTAATGTTTACTGGTATTTTGCTCCCTATGGCAATAGTAGGAGTTAGATGTACAACGGATATGTGTGAGAGTGACCCCGGCAGGGAAGAAGCCGAATTAGCCTGCTGTCAGTCAACAGCAAGAGGCGAGTCATTTAGGAGGAGACAGAGAGGGTTGGTCAGTAGCTGATTGGAGGAGAGTACACTTGAAGCCAATCCAAGTAAAGCACATATAATAAACAACGACTAGAAGATTATAAAGCACTGTGATAAGAGAAAAAAGGCAGTGGCAGTGCACAGTTTCACTTGTATTTCAATAAAGGCTTTGTGTGCACACAAGATGTTGTCGCGTTGTCCGTTCCAACTGATCACCACAACTGGTGCCCACCACAACTGGTGCCCACCACAACTGGTGCCCACCACAACTGGTAACCCTAACAGTTGGAGAGAGGCTCCTCAACAGATATGTAGGCTCCTAACTGTGATTATCCTAGCATTGGGTGTAGTCCCACTCAAGAACTGTCTCTCTAATACCCCTTTATATACGTGGTTGCATATGACTCCTGAATCTGGACCACCACAGGTATACTGCTGATAACACGATTTTGGGTACAGCCTTCATGTCATTTATCTCACTTAGATTTTGGCTTTCTGAAGTAAAATTATTTTAATTTTTTCCTATTGTATTACTACACTAGGTCAAAATGCACTGTCATAGTCAGTTGCTGCTCAGCCGCAATCATAATTAATTAATAACCTGTTTTCATCACATGGAAGAAAAGCATTCTTACACAATCTTCTTTCACTGCTTCTTTGGTTTTCTAAACATCAAGATGAGTTTAGGTCAAAAGACACAGAAGTATACTGAAGGTTCAAAATCTCACAGGAAAAGAGAAAAGACTCCCAAAGCCTGTTTGGAAACTAACAAAAATGTTGTATGAAGTACCTGATGTAAAATGGAAAAAGACTTGAAATGTATCCTACAAATTTCTTTGTGGGCTTAAAGTGTAACTATTTCTGTAAGAAAAGCTAATTTATGTGACTTGTTTTGAGAATGCGTGTTTTTAAGCAAGTTATAAGCAGATAGGGAAAAAATGAAAACAATTTTTTTAAAAGTTAACTTAATATAGAAAAAACATTAAGACAACTTCACATAAAAATAACTTCTTGATTTACTGTGAAGTTTTCAATTCATCCAAGTTTTCCATATATTTAAAATAAGGAGACACATGACATTAAACGACTGCTTTTAAAAACCTGTTTGGAACAAAATTACTTCAAATTTGTATAATATCCATTCCCACAGATTTTAGTAGTCTCTTAACCACCTGACCACTTCTGAATGTGACTAGCTTGCATATAGACAGTATAAATTAACATGGTTAAAAGACCTAAGAGCAGATTTCAAAGGAATCTTTCTCGAGCTGGGCATTCAGCCTACATTTTCACAGGCTTATTTAGAAACTCAAATGATACATTTTTCCTTCAGATTGTAGTAAAAGAGGTAACCTCTTGACAAATAGCTCCTGTATATAACAGTATTTCTCAGATACTCTTTCTTTCTGCACAAGCCTATAAGATAGCAAGACCTAAGTTTCTAATCAATTAATCAAAACTGTTTTTAGATACCATATACATTGTGATATTTAGAAGGGATGGCAAGATGAACATCAGGAATGATTTCTCAGTACCATTCCTATACTTAACCGAAATGTCTTCCCCTAGAAAGAAAGACAGATTGCCTTTACTTCTGTTTCAGACTTGAGTTCTCTCTGCACCCTTATTTCAGTAATAAGAAGGGCAAAATTATGTCTGTTTTGAAGTTCCAGTTATGCTCATTTGTGGCAACGGAAAGTTTAACTCTAATGAGGTTTCTTTGTATTTTAAGCCACTGAAACACAATCCAGACACTTAAATCTGCGAAAACAAAGGCCGTGTGTCTTTGAGGTAGATGACATTCTCTCTGTAGCTCTGAATGCAGCCCAAAGGCTTGACCTTTCTTAGCAAGGTACTAAATTGTACAGACTTGTCTGAGTCTTTTCCACTGGGAGCTTTAAATAGGAGCCAACTAATTTCAGTTTCCCTTTTTAATTATTCCATGCTTCAAGTTGGATTCTTGTGGTGTAATGTCAAGTAGTTGGAAACAAGTGAACTGCAAACTTTTGACATTGCAAGAATTTTTCCTCTCTCCTCTGAGAGCTGGTAAGCACTATAAAAGAAAAATGTTTCTGTCATTTGGTTTTGTTTGTGTTATTTTTTCCCTTGCACAAAGTTAAGCTAGGAAAATCTGTGGTTTAATTTTAATGGAAAGTAAAGACAATAGTGTCAAAAACTAAAGTTTTATTGTTAGGTTTACTCTAAAAATGTCTATCAGGGGACGCAACTTATGATATAGCTAAGTAAATTAAATGTTATGTTCCACACACAGTGAGATATTCTGCCACACTTTTCATAGGTTTGGGTTAGAAGGGACCTCTTTAGATCTTCTGGTCCAACCCCCTTGATCAGGCAGGGTCAGCTAGAGCTGGTTGTCCAGGATTGTTTCCGGTTGGGTTTTGAATATCTCCACAGACAGAAAATGCACGACCTCTTTGGTGAGCTAATATGAACTGGTGCAAGGTATTATTCCTTCCCAGAAAAACTGAGAGTGGTTCATGTTACATCTCTAGAGGTAATATAGACTTTATACTCAAAATTAAGTACATTGAGTAATTAATAATTTTTAGTTGGATGTTTCATCAGCCCCCAAATTAGAAGATTTAGTTGGGTTTTTTTTTCCTTGTCATTCAAAAGACACAGAACAGAATATTTCACTGCCTGGAAGTCAGAAAATCTGAAGAGGTATCAGAGGTTCTTTTTTTATTGCCTTTTGTGTTTGAAACATCATTCTCTTCATAAGAAATAAACACTTTAGGTCAAAATACATATTCCTTTGGCATGGTTTGTTTTCAACCAAGTCAGGTTAGGTAACTGTGGAGAAAAATATGATTGAAAAATAATTTCAGTTCAGTTAGCAATTAGTTGGGTACTTTCAGTTAATATTATTAGTAAGTGACTGGATGCACTTTTAGATTTATCTTGTTCTGGAAAATTGAGGACATGTGCGAAGTGTATCATAGAGAGAGGACGTATGGCTTGTCCGTACCATGTAATGATGTACAGGAATATTTGTATTGTCCCAGAAACAACTAGAGGGAGTAGTGTACAGCTGTGCTATCAGCCTGCTGTACGGGATAATCTGTCAGCTCTGCTGAGATGAATGACACTTCACCATGCAATGCAGCAAAAGCTTTTGTTTCTGCCCTATGTCTGAAATTATGTCTTTTGAATTACATTCAATGAAACTCAGGATTGGGGAAAAATAAAAGTAATTTTTTGTTGACCATATTTTTGTACTGGTTACTCATTCTTCTAGGGAAAGTTTTTTGAGGCCTGAGTTTTCAAATCCTTAGAAACACCGTGGTGAACATTAACATAATTTTCAAATAGAGCTTGTTCATTTGAGAGGAAAGTATTCTTCCTCTTGGGCTAGTACAGCAGACCAAATGAATCATTATGTTGAATGGAGACAGGGTGTCCAATTAAAAAGGACTGTCTTTGTTCTCTTCCAAGTGACCAAGTGTGTTTTAGTGCAGAACACAGTATGTGCAACAGAAATTCATAAGTGACCGATTTATCCACCTTACAGCAACATAAAATTGAGTCTCCAATCAGATCATATTTCAGATTAACTTGGATAAATAACTGATGTTCCAGAACCCCTCAAAATAAAGTTTAAATTGTTAATGTTGACCAATATTGTAATAAACTGTCATTTGCTGATGTTGCAGTAACAAAACTATCCTGAAAACATTCAAGGTCAGGTTGGGTGGGGCTCCGGGTGACCTAATCTACTTGAAGATGTTCCTGCTACCTGCAGGGGATGTTGGACTAGATGACCTTTGAAGGTCCCTTCCAACCCAAAACATTCTATGATTCTATGAAAACAGTACAAATTGGCAGCAGCATTTGAAATTTGTTATTTTAATGGTATGTTCCTTTTACTTTAACCACCCTTTAACAAGGGTGCTAAGCTCTCTGACTTCTGTATACCCACACATATATAGCGTATAGGTAGATATAACAGGCAACAGCTGTGAATAGATTGTTGCATATGATCATCAAGTAGTGTATGAACAATAATTACATTTAAAATGCTGATGACAGATTGAAACAGTCTTCAGCTATTGTTTGTATATCTATACCCTGCCATTCCATGTTTTATGTTTTCCATTTTCATTTTATGGAAGGTTGTGAACATAAGTTAAAAAGTCTAAATAATACTAACTCTATGACCTCTTTCCACTTCATTAACTGATCCGACTGCAAATTTCTTCCACATGTGTATCTTATGTAAAGACTACAATAAAATTAATGTGTATCTTGCAAAATAGTTTGTATTTTGTTTGTATTTTTTGAAGATGTGCTTGAAATAATAAAATGAGGATTGAAAAACAAGCATAAATGGGCATATGAATTAAAATAGTATGAAAGAAATGGTACATTTAATTTAATTATAGATAAAACCTGTCGTTAGTGAAAGCGTGTGTTTGGTATTGGACAATATTCATGGAGTCATAATTAAGCTGCTTCTATTTTAGGCAGTGAATAATGTGAATAGGCAGTAAAAAGCAAGCAAAGGCTTCGTTTTGATGTTACTAGTCATCATCATGTTTGATTTGTCTAAATAGCATTCACAGAATCCTCTCCATTGCAGAGTTAATTAGGTTAACATCCTTGGCTGAGTCATACATGTCAGTACTTCTATTTTGTTAGGTATGTCATGGTAAGATAAGCAATTACTATGTCCTGGTGTATTCTATACTTCAAAATAACAGTAATATAATGATGTTAATCAAACATATCAGCATTACCAGTTAATTATTTCTGCATTCCAAAGGTTATATTTGAAGGAAACCTATGTAGTTATTTGCCTTCTTGTTTCCCCGTATATAAATACTGAACTGCGGTGGGGGTGGGGGGGGGTGGGAAACAGGTATTATTTTGTACCTCAAATATATATAAAATAATCTTTGATAGAAAATAGCAGAAGCAACATATGAAGTGAGACTACTACCCAATTTTCAACATAATTCCTCAAGCTCAAAATGTAAAATGTAGGCTAAAAATAGATTATTAAATGACATTACCTATTGAAATTAAAATAATATTTTTATTACTGTATTTATATAAACAAATACTAGTGTGTGTATAAAATGTTAATTAAAACTTCAAATTGTAGTAGTAGACAATCTGCTGTCATAATGAGACAGTTTTTCTCTAACTTAGTGGCAAAATTTCCATGAATATTTGTGAAATTAAGGTACTGATTAAATTTAATTTTCTGTCCATCATTGTAGATATTACTTGAGAGTACTGTCAAAAGCAGTGATAGTAGTAAATATTATACTTCAGTGTGATTATTAATACTTCAAAGATAGAAATGTGCTTTATGCTCGTTTTTCAACATGAAGTATTCAAAATTTGGGATTAACTTCTCTACTACAACAAGAGTCAACACCTCTCCTATGTCAGAATTCCAGGCAAATGTTATGATGAAGATGATAAGCCTTTTAGGTGGTAATACAGATACTTTTTTATCTTATCGTCTCCCTCTTTTCTCAGTTGCTCTCTCTCTCTGTGTAGCATCTAGCACCTTTGAAAGGACCAAAAGTAATTGAAAGAGGTTAATGAGCCATGCAAGCATAGTTAGGTTTTACTGTGAAACTGCAAATGCAGGTCATTCAGCATTGTAAAGTATCAGATATTTTTAATTAATATTGTACTTAGAGGGTGGTAAAAATTTCTTGAAACAATGTAACCTACAAAAACTGCTTCTGTATGTTTTGGGACAGCACAGCCATAAATAAATAACACTAAGACATCAGTCCAAGCTGATTAGCTAAATGTAAATGAAGAAATCTGAAGTGCTAAATACAAACAGCTATATTAACATACACAGAATGGTATTCTTGGTACAGATTATGCACTGATCAACACCAATACAAATATTGAGGCATATGAGATTTTGTAACCAGCTTTCTACTCTCTCCAGAAGGAATCCCTAATCGATCTTGATAAATTAGACAATGCTACCTTAAACAAAGTAAGTACCAGGTCTTTGCCAGGTTAAATCATTTTGACTGAAATAGGTTAACATACAGTTACATGAGAACCTACAGCTAGCAAAATGACCAGGAGCAACAGCTTGTGGTGCAAGGGTGACAGCAATCATCTGGGCTCAGGTTGGAGGCAGTTGACAGACGATGTATGATCGTGTCCTAGCTATAAATATAAGTTATGGTTTTCTTTCAAATTCTTTTTCTTCTCTAACGTTTCCTGGCAGCTTCTAAATTGTTTGATCTAAACTCTACCTCAGGTTTTCCTAGATGTAACTCGTATTTACCTGTATAGGTGGATTTTTCCACCCATTTTTATTTGTTGTGATTAGAAGAAAATACTAAGTTACATTAATAGTATCAAAAGATTTTTTTATAGATATAAGGGAATAGTTGTACACGTTTTATGATAAAAAGAAAACAAATTGTGTATAAGTCTCCTGCTTGGAAGCAATTTGACTAGTTTCCATTTTTGCTGATATTAAAGGTGTGGCTAAAGCATTAGATCTAATATTAATATTAAAAAAAGGTGTGTGGAAGAACTACTTCAGACAAAAAATGATTCTTTTTCACAGGGCAGAGAAGTTGAACAGGTCTTGAGATCATGGCATCTATAATGCACTTACATTATATGTTTAATTGACTCTCATATAGCAATTCTAATATTTGCTATAGCTGTTTTTCTAGGTAGTCTACGTAAAAAAGTGTGTGAATTATCTTAAGTGAGGGTTTGGGGGGTTTTTTTGGTGGTTTAATTTTTTGCTCTGTCTAACATGCCGATTCTGTACTGTAAAGAAAAGAATATATTCTTTTCAGTTTGTACATTAGACAGCAAAACTGGCTTGTGCTCTCCAGTGCTTGCTGGGACCTGAAGAGTCATTAAGATACAATATCTAAGTAGCATCAGTAATTCTGGTGTCCTCAGAGAAAACAAAGCATATCAAACCAGCAGGAAACAGAAAAACTGGAGCCAGGTCATATTTGTTTAGTTTTATGGTGGGAGAAAAGCCTGCCTCACCAAGCTGGTGGTAAAATATAAAATCAAGTGAGACAGTGTATTTATAGGTATTATAATGCTATCAAATAAAAGATGTTGCTTTAATACAGTTATTCTTGTAAAGGTTTGAAAGGAAAAGAAAGAAAACTGTTGCAGTACACTGTTATGGACGCT
>NW_010405400.1:551-9536 GCF_000710305.1 Buceros rhinoceros silvestris | reverse complement strand
ACCAGGAAGTTTAGCTCAAACCGGGACAGGGTCATTGACTGATTTGTCCATCACCATCTTCAAAAAGGAAAGCTTTGCTAATCACCTAGAAATCCACCTGTTTTGACATTTGGCTGAGTCAGTAGTTGCAGACAAAGTTGCACTCTCCACTCAGGAAAGGCTTCGTAACTCTTTCCATGAGCCTCTTTCAGAACATCCAGCATCTCCAAATGAACAAAGCAGTTAACTTTATTTAATAAAGGCAGATTGTTCATTTCCAGCTTAAGAAGCCTCAAAGAATCCTGTCTGGCTCCTCCAAACTATCCTAACAGGCCTTCATAACATTACTATTTAAAAATCTAGGGCATGGAGACTCCAAAGGCCAGTCTAGTAGCTGGGAATTAATTGGAAATTATAAATTCAAAGCCCCATCCTTTCTCCCTCTGGGCATAGTTCAGCCACCCCAGCCCAGAAGAGGGAAATCCATGCTCAGGAGCTCTACTTCATAGCAGCAAAACCCACCAGATGCCAGTTTGGGAAGGCTGAGACCTCTTTGCTGCAGAGGAGCAATGAAAAATAAACTGACAAGTCAAAATTGAGCCACTGGATGACTGAATGTGTTTCAGTGTTTACATCTACTTTTGTGACTCCTTTGAGAAAACACACAATACAGATGCTGAGAAAATGTAATAACTTTACTTATTAAGCTTAACAGGTCTCCTGTCAAAAATCAGTGGCACAGCTCTCAAACTAGTGCACTGACAAAGAAGGACTAGCAAGTGAACTGCATCCTAAACACTCCAGTTCAAGGAAGCATTTTCTTAAGCCTAAATAATTTCATAGACCTTTTTTTTTTTAGCTGCCGTAGTGCATCCACACTTATGTTGCATGCCAACAAAATGCTTGATTCTGCAAAGATAAAGCAATCCTGTCTTGGAAAGTCTGTTGTGTGAAGAAAGATACTGGGCCTCTCAGAGACCGACACAAAGGATCAATCTTGGTTTGTTGTCTCTTCAGCTCTCTAAATAGCCTTCTCCCTCTCCTAGATGTTCCCTTTCTTCTTTGGTAAGATGTTAAGACCAATGGAAGTGTTTAGAAGATCTCATAGCAGACAACGAAATTAGGAAATTATAAAGGACGGTCCCTACAAGACCAAAGTAATAGGAAAGCAGAAGTTTTAAGGGGAAAACAAGAGCCAAGCTGCAGAGATTTCCTCCAATGTCATACAGATTTTGCATAGAGTACTAAACATTTACACTAATGAAAAGCAGAGATACACACAGAAAAGAAGCACAGGCTGATTAACAAGAAAAGACAGTAATCATCATCAGACTATGACAGCACTCAAGCTGAAAACATTACCTTTCTGAGACAAATGCAAATTCATGCATCACAAACAAATGCACTTTAAGGATTTGTAAAGCTAGTGAGAGAACTGTCTTCAGTTACATGAAGGGCACAAGAAAGCACAGTAACTAATATAATGCAGGACATTCGAAACACAGCTCAGGAATAATGTTCCAATAGCAAAAGGATGGTAACTTTTAGGCCTTCCATTTTACAAGTAATTCTGGCAACACTTAAATACAAAACCAAACCAACAACAGATAATGCAAACCTCACTGACTTTCTTGCAAAACCATCTACAGTTACTCTAAATCATTTCCATGCCTCCAATAACAAATATAGTGATTCAACAAAACCATTAGAATACCGTTCACAGGACAGTTACACAGAATTTTGTAAAAAATCAGAAACCTAGCCAAGCTATGAGTATGAAAAAAACCCCACACCTCTCTCATCACCATATAAACACTCTTCTGATTATATCACAGCTTGGTAGCAGCCCTGAGAGATCCATTCAATACAGAAATGTAATCAAAAAGGAAAAGTGAATGTGTGGGCCTGCATTAATCCTTCTCTGTTACATACTAGTGCTATTAATTTACAATTAGTTCTTAGACTAGAAATTTATTTCATAAATACCACTGGGAATTACAAGAAACTGCAGATGGAATTAATTGGATTTGAAGGAGGAGAAAGGAGGATTGTGTCTAACTTGACAGCTCAAAGCAGTGCCATCATCTCAGTGTTTTCCATTATAATTACTGCTGTTACGGTATGCACATCTGGTCAAGCCAAGCCACAGAATGATCAGTAACAGAACACAGGGTAGTTAGAGCCCATGATAGTCCCTCACAGTCAAAGCATGTTCTTCACCATAGCAGATCTTGAGGTTATCTGGAAAATTCCATCCATCTGCTCACTCCACACAGTATCTCCTAATGTGGAAATAATTCAGAATCAGAAGCAATATGGCAATTCAAAACCTGGGCACCAGGTGGTGGGTTGTCCATCACACACATTAAAAAAGAAAGAAAAGTTGCTTCACTACTAACACAGCACATATTTTCTGTGAGCAGGAAATAATTGAGAGGCACATGGAAATGAATAGCAGGAGGGCCAAAGAGATCACAAGATGATCAGATGAACTTTTATTTGCTATTGACTGAGGCATCTTCATATGTACTGAAGTTATCTGGACTACTATCCCACTTAAATCTGGGACAGGAACTTGTTACAAGCCACACACTCATCTCAGCTGAAATTACAAATAATTTAAATAGGCCAAAAGTACAGTTTCTTAATCACCTTAGGTCAATGCAAGAACCTAACACCACTATTGTCAAAAGATGGGATCCATCACCACCCCTCCCGTACCATCCTGCTGTGTAAATCTGATGTCCCTCTGGTTTCTGCACTGCCAGTCATATAGCCCCACAAGCACCAGTACTGATCCAAGGAGAAGGTGAAAGACTGACAGCAGCAGCAGGTAAGAGTGAGAGCAGCAGGAGAGAGGGCAAAACTGAGACTTTCAAAGGCATTCCAGTCTGAGCTCAGCTTAAGATAATCACAAAGCAACACCCAAACTAATGCCAGGACTATAATCAATTTGTTCAGTGACTCCAGGAAACAACCTACAGCTGCAATTTCCTATTTCTTACAGTGAAAACTCTGAAAATGTGTATGCATAGCAACTTTTTATGAACTTTAATCATTGCATTTAGGAGAGATTCATGAAAAGCAAGACAGCTTACCCCTAAATAGTCTGAAGGTAAAGATACTGACCAGGAACACTACGAACAGATGCTTATGGTCTGTGATGGTGGATATCTGCAAAAGCTGATGTCTGGATAGTCCCTTATTATAGCTCAACTTCCTTGCAATTACACGAGGAAAAACAGATGCTACACAGTTAAACAGTAAGAGATTTAGTCCTTTGCCATTTAAACAAAAGGTATGATGAATCAGAAGGCTGCTAGAGCAGGGTTTGCTTAAAATGTGGTTGTCCTCCTTTACTCAGATGTAAGTAACGGGAAAATCAGTTCCCAATTTTTGTCTTCTGAGAACAGTGAAATCAAGGGAGAATCAGTGGAGACAGGAAAATGGGAATATCAAAATTTCTGACATTGTAAAAGATAGAAAATTGGCTACTTGTGACCATGAAAAAAGTGTAATTTGATAACTAGAAAGTGAATGTTAAAAAAACCTCAGTATTTAAAAGCATCACACAGAGTTAAACAATCTTCTATGGTGTTTTTAAAAGCATTGTAAGCGTACTTACTACAGACATATGAAAGTGTTATTAGTTACTCCTATTAAATAAGAAATCAGTAGTATTAGTCAAGATCCTCGTTCAGATATTGCATAACATTGAAACAATTATTCCAGATGTACATGTTCACAAGTAACAAAAAAAAAAAACCAGTAAAATAAGTAAATTATGTGTCCTCTCACTTTAAAAAAATAAAATTAATTCTGTTAGGATTACAGCTTGTGCCTTATGAGTAATGGGGTTTTTTTATCCCCAATCAATTAACCTTCTACACCAAAACCAAAGGCTGCAAAAATTGTTCTTGCGTTTCATTAAAAGAGCAAAACTTCAATTTCTGAGAAAACTGAATGTAAATGTTTTTAGTTTTAGAAACACTACCTCACCTTCTCGGATCTGTGATTTTCTTTGACACAAAGCATTATTGCATCTTGCATTAATTTTTGCATCACTAAGACCACTCCTTCAATCTTTCTTTCCTCAGAGATATCTGACTTTTCAAGAATTTTTAAAATATTCATTGAGCCAGATCTCACCACAAGCAGAATGAGTCAATAGTGGGATGTTTTAAACTCTTGCTTGGGAGGTAGGTCCAAAAAAAAACAAAAACAAAAAGCCCACTATGCTTAAGTACAAGCGCATGCCGTCCCAAATGCTCACTTACTGTTATCTAGAGAGCGTGAGCAATGAAATACAGGAGTTCAGCCTGCTTTGGAAGAGAAACCTGATTCCCAAAATCCTTCCTGTCATTAACGGAAACTGCTGCAAGCACGAGAAAGGAGCACTGCAATTTCATTATTAGAAATTGCATCAAATCTTTTTCTTATTTAAAATTCTATGAGCATATCTAACTGCACAGGAAAAATTGTGAACACTGAGCCAAATTGACTTCAAGTGTGAGTTTAAAATGTATTAGTTAAAAATATATTAAAACCCCATGTGGACATTTTCATTTATAAGTAAATGGCCTAGTTTAATCTGATTTAATTAATATGTTACAAATTCACCTCCTTGTTAATTAAACCTCACTTTCCTGAGCATGCCCATATGGACACACTACAAATAGCTGTAAAACACGGGACCTACAAGCTTTTCTCTCAGGTTTTGCACTGAGTTTTGTGTAAGCCAGGACCAGAGCGATGGAACAGCGTTGTGCCTGCATTTGGAGCACAAACCTCACAACGGGGGAGCTGAAAGCAGGAGGGAATTAGGAGAGTTTCAAACTCAATATGCAAGTCTGGGCAAGCCTGGACAAGACTCGCAGGAACAAATCTGCTGCACAATAACTGATGTGATACAATGTTAGGCACAGCAACAATTGTTAAGAGCATGGAAAGCTGTATTACCTGAATGCTCAAGAAGACTAATCTAAACAAGTATTGCTTTTATCTTATGCACATTTTACACAAGATTCCAATTCATCAAGCTTTCTTCTGCTGTTTTTTTCTTGTTTCTATTTGACTGTTAGGAGGACCAAGGAACTAAACTCAATAACCTTAACGAAACAAAGCACAACACTGCAAATAAAACTGGAATAAAAATGCTAGTTCTGAGCTGCAATGATCCTATTTTCTAGACCTAGGTTTTTAAAAGCACTGGTACCACTCATACAAGCTTATATAGAGTAGACAAAAGGGCACTGAGATAACATACACACAAAAAATATTTCATCTATTATTTACTCATTCTTTTATTGCAGCATCTGCAGTACTGCAGCATTAGTGTCATAGGTAAAAAAATTTTTCCACGGTGAACAAAACTGGAATCTTTTTCCACATGTTAAGACATTTGGTGGTTAAAAAAAGGATCTTTCTGTCCTCTCTTTGCTCAACTGCCAGCAGCTCCTATCTGCAGTGTTACTAATTCACTACACTGATGGTTGTCCTATGGCCAATGTGAAAGAGTTGGTAGCTCCCCGTCCTACTGGGCAGGTATCCAAGCTGTAAAGCTACTGTTCACTTGTCACTAATTGATACCCTTGGTAGTCCATTAGGGAAACTATGGAATGAATAAGCACCTCTCACTGGTAAAAATATGCTCAAGACATGGTAAAAAGATTGTGGTGCACTGGCAAAGAGCATGAGAAAGGCTTCACTGCTACTCATGCTCCATCCATTCAGAAGATAAATAGAGGGCTTCATTCTTCTGATCTGTCACTTTGGCATCTTTCATAGCAATAAATTAGCATTTAAGAAAAAGCTACAGGAAAATTAATTCTTCCTGCCAGTGACAAAACCCAATTCTCACACATAAATATAACAAAGGACAATCACTTCATAAAATATTCTCTGAAAAATAATGTATTATTCATACACTGAATCATGCAAAATTTCTCTGACCTTTTGTGCATAGTTTTGTCCAGATGTCATCAACTGTTTTATAACTTTCTTGGATTTTTCATTTTTTCAAACTCATCAAAATTAATGCTAAGGAGTGATTTGATTTTGTATTTTAAATCATTATAAAATCATTCTACTAGAAATCCGAGAAGGAAGCAACACTTATCTTTCTCTAGTCTCTCCTTTCCAGCTTCTCCCAATGTCTATTCATGAAAGATACACTAATTGTTAAATAAGCCTCTAGTTTGATTTTTGGCTTCTTTTGCATAATGTATTGTTAAATTACATTAACTTACTGAATAGGCATTTCAGTAGCGATACTTAACATCCTTTATAATAGATTCGAACAAGAAAGGCAGGATTCTAATGTAGAGTATTTAACAATCTCAAAAATTAACCCTCAATGCTAAACAGCTGGAGACAGAAATACTAAAACTGTGACAAACATACAGAGACAACTCAAGCATTTAAACTGCAGATATTAAATTTGATACCATGACGGCACATTCCTTTTACACTAACAGATGATCATGCTATCTCACCACCGTCACCAAATAGTTATGCTGATCAGAATTTGCCCTAAAAGAAGCATGCTCCATGTTCATCAGTTTTGTACTTAGTTTTTGTTAAATGTGTTATGACAGAATTTTGCATCTTTTTCCCAGGCAAAATGCAGCAGCCAGCCTGGCCCATGCATCTAGTCACTATGCCAAGGCTGTAACATTACCTTACGGCTGTGAAACCTTGTACATCTCTGACATCAGGTGAAAATGAGAGTGGCTGGAGGATGGTCAAATGCAGCTCAGTGAGACAACATCCTTGCAATTTCTTACTGATACCCCCAGCCTGTATCAAGCCATAAACTGTAGCAGTCACCATAAATCACAGCCATGCTGCAAGCAGTGTTTAACACAAGTTTTCCAACAATGCAGCTGATTACAATTACAGACAGAATCACTTCTAAAGATTCACAGAAATAAGTTCTGAGTGTGGCAGACAAAAAGATAGGAGACTTCAAAGTTATAAGCACTCACAGTGAGTTTAAAAAAAAAAGTCTTAATCTATTTTTACAAAGAAACAAAAGGAACTTGGTTTTCATTTCAATAAGAGTGGCTCAGAAACTTTTACAAATGCTCTGCCCCTACTGAAATAATACATCCTATTGTTCCAACCACTGAGCACCCAGCAGTAAGTGACACTCAGCAGGGGCAGCAGCTTTTCAGCTTTTCTCATAGCAAGTTAGCTATATACATACACATATTTTCTTCTAAACCTTTACCATTCAAGGTAGCTCAGCAACTGCCAGGGCTTTCCAAGAACTTCCACTGCACGTACATGGTACACCACATTCAAAAATTGAGTCAACTGTCCACCAGTCTGCACTTCTTTGCTTTGTAACTTTAAATCTAGGACACTAGAAGGAAGAAAAGAAAATAGTGTTCCAGGTTTAAAGTCAACTTAAAATCACTTTCAGAATGAGAACACTAAAAATCAAACATAGACGTTCCCAAGACACTGCAGACAGACCTGCACTTCTTACCAAGGTTGACATGAAAATAACTACTTTCTCTACCACCTTTAAAACACCTGATGTTTTAAAACAGCTGGAGTATGAAACAAAACTGAAAAGTACAAGACTTCGAACATCTTGGCTCATTTGAACCACTGCTGGAAAACTGATTACTTAGTGGCAGTTCCACCCCTCCACCCCCCTGGGTGTGAGTTTTTTTCCATTTATTATAAACAAGCAGGCCTACATTTTACAGTCTCACACACAGAATGAATTCTGCAGGATTTATCTTACTGCAGGTGTTCTCCACCATTCCACTGCTATGTTCTGGCAGAGATACTGGCACAGTATTTCAATTATTCTTCTGAAATGGGCAGCTCAAAAGAACCACAGAAATGATGCAAATCTACATGTACTTGTACAGTGACATCTAAAGCTACACTTCAGCTCTTGTGTTTGAGCATGACAAGACGAAGAAACAGATCAGGCATACCCTGCGTAGGACTATGAATATAATACTACTACAGTGTGTGGGAGACAAAATATTTCACTGCAAAAAAAAACTGACAGTGGAAATTTCCATTCCTTGCATACTTTAAAGGTGAACTTGAATCTTATACATGAAAAGTATTCAACCCTGGAAAACAAATTCAGTTGGTATACCCATGTAGGGGTAAATCATACGTCGCAAATATTCGGGGCAGACGATGCGACAATAGTTTTATGTGTACACAAGGCCTTTATTAAGATACAACTGCAGCAGACGGCTGCAGCCCCTACACACTACAAATTCTAAGTGCTAACTGCGCAGCTTCTTCCTTATCACATCTATTTATAGTTTCTGAGTTATGGTTACGTACTCTGGCTGGATTGGTTTCAAGTTCACTGTCCTGCCCAGAGATGAGCTGGCTTTCCAATCACCCATTGACACAACCTCTCTGTCTCCTCCTAAATAACACACCTCCTGCTGTTGACTGACAGCAGGCTTAGCTGGGCTTCTTCCCGGACCGGCCGGGGTGTCACGCCCACATACCCATACCAAAAGAAACAAAAGTTCAATCAACAACTTGATTTTGTCTTCAGAATTAGTGAAACCCTTCACAACTCTCAAATGTACACATCTCACAGTCACAATATGCACACAAAGATTGCTGCTGGGTAAAATATGTGCTTTTAAAGCATGTTCAGCAAAAATGTGCATGTTCAACATTGCTTACTGCAGATCAAAACAACTAGTCTCACACATGTTGCAGCCTCTGCCTGATTTTTCACCTGTTTTTCTCCTATGCTACTCTTCTAAAGCCATCTCTAGCTTCAGCTGTCTTGATCTTTGATATGCATGTCTTGCTTCTTCACATTTTAATGCCTACAGAAAATGTGAGGATTACCCTTCCAATTTTCATCAGCTCCATTAGCTTCTTCATGCTTCAAGTTGAATTGGTTGAACTGGTCCTTCTCAGGCTTTACTCTAGCCTTTCTTACTGTCTTTTGTGTAGGAGTAGCATTTCCCCCGTATCTCCGCACCAGTCCCCCCAAACTCTAAA
>NW_010405400.1:0-357 GCF_000710305.1 Buceros rhinoceros silvestris | reverse complement strand
GGAATTACTGTCTGAAACAAAAGTATTGAACCATGTTACACTGCTTATAATCTCTTGTCCATATCTAGTGAGAGCCATTCAAACTCAGCAGAACTTACTGTGAAATTCTTCCTTTCTTGATATAGTCTGGAATCACAGAATCATCTGATTGGAAGAGACCTTTAAGATCGAGTCCAACTGTACCCCCTACACTGCCAGGGTCCCTAAACCATGTCCCTCAGCACCAAATCCACACCATTTTTAAACACTTCCAGGGATGGGGACTCCACCACCTACCTGGCAACCTATTCCAGTGCCCAACAACTCTTCCTGTAAAGAAATTCTTACTGATATCTAACCTAAATCTCCCCTGGCGTA
>NW_010405399.1:51968-60441 GCF_000710305.1 Buceros rhinoceros silvestris | reverse complement strand
GCCCGGCTCCCGCGGCTTGAGCCGGGCTCGGCGCTGCCTGCGCCCTTCCCGCGCCCCGGCGAGCTGAGGCGAGAGGAGCGGGCGTGTGCCCTTGCCTCTAGGTGAATGTTCCGAGCCCTCGGCCGGCGTGCGGCATAAACGACTGGGGCTGCCTCTCCTGCGCCCGAGACGGGGCTGAGCTCCAGCCCTTGCGCTGCTGCCGAAGTTTTCACTGCCGCTTCTGTGGCTGAGCATGAGAGCTGTGATTTACTTCAGCCAAAGTTGTGAAAGCTCTAGAGGGGTCTGCACCTCTGTGTCTGGGGCAGGTGTCTCGCTCTTTTTGTGTGTGTTTATGCATCTGGCACAGACCTTTGTCTTACTCCTTGAGTTTTCCTTGGTTTACTGAAGGAAAGATTGTGATTGCTTCAGAAATGATTGAGATGTATTTGAGACTAAAGAAGGAGAGGAAAGGAGGGTAGAGACAGTAGACTGCAGAAGAAAGAAGGAGAAACAAGTCAACTTTTTTAGTGGTTTCTTTCTGTTATTTTTATTATTTATTCCTATTTGAAACCAAAATTGACAAGTTTAGTATTGCAAAACAGTGAGAGACCTTCAGAAACTGCCTTCAAGTTAATCTAAAACAGAATGAATTGGGAGGTGTGAAAAACTGCTGCAGGGTTATTGTCGAACTGTGTTTGTGTGCATAAGTAGCACAATTAAAATCAGAGCAGAATCCTGCCATGACAGGATTTGACAGTGAAGGGATATCCCGTAGCTGACAGGTGGCGGGTGGAGCTCTGCTCTCTTGTCTTTTCTCGCTGGTGAGTCTAAGGAAGCTGTTAACGTTTGTCAGAGGAGCATCTGACGACTCAGAAGCTTTGGTTTAATTTCCCCATTTGAAGATGGGCAGCTCTTGAATGAGCATCATACATGTAAGAAGTGCTTTGTCTCCGTCCAAAATGACACGTGGCAATTCAGGTGTGTTTCAAGCTAAAAAGAATAGCACATACAGCCTTCCAGTGAACATGCAAATAGACTTGTTTTCTGAGGTTAGGTTTGACCAGGTAGTATTTACCCAAATCCCTTAGTGCCTCCTTGTCTTCTTAAAGAGCTTTCCCCTATCTGCTCCGTTTCTGAGGAGCTGGTATTTTTTAAAAGACTTTTTACTTAAAGCAGGTTGTAACTGCCAGGGCGAGGGGAGGACTGTGGCAGGTCGGTGGGTGAATTCAGTGCGAATGCTGGAGAAGGGCTGTGCCTTCAGAGCAGATAACACAGGAATGTTCTTTACAAATAGGAGTGTTTAAAAGGATGAAGAATTATCTAAAGTCTGTTTCATGTTCTACATCCTGCTGTCAGCTTTCCTGCAGCCGCATTTGCGCACTTCCAGGACACATTTTTCACTTTTGTGCAGAGATAACAGCAGCAGGATGGCAGTGCAGTGTAGTCACTGTGCTGCCAAGTGAACAATCAACTTTGTGTTTCTTCTGGTTTTCTTAGTTTGGGCCTGTAGGGACATTTGCATAGGGAATGCTCAAAGCTGTGTAATTTCAGCTTCCACCTGAAGGAATAGTGTACTAAAGATTTTGTCTCTTCTCTAAATAAATAGGTTGGAAAATTGTTGATACAATTTTTAAAGAAACGTTTCCATGAAGTCGATAATTAATCTTGATGTTCATTGTGTGCAGCCTCCTGGCTGGCTTCTGCAGTTCATGGCTTGCACTCCTTTGTCTGAGTGTCAGCAGCTCCAGCTCTCCAGATGAAAAACAGTCTGCAAAGAGGGGGAGTGCTGAGAAGTGCTTGTAGGGAGGATACTCCAAACGTTTATTTTTGTGGAAATAGAATGTTGAATGTTTAAAGATAAACAAATAAACCCAACAAGAGTGCAGCCTGCCAGAGGGGTGATGCGTGTTGGAACTCTGGGTACCATGTACAGCGCTCGGGTGTCGCTGTGTTCACGGGTACCGCATTTGTAATTTGTTATGGAAGTGAAGCAAGGAAGCTGGAAGAATAATCAGCACGAAACCAGTGGGCCTGTCTTCTCATTGATCCTGAAACAAGCCAGACTTTTAACCGGTATTCCCATGCAACAAACGACTGGTGTCTCGCTGAGGCACATAACAGCATTGGCAGGCAGTCCTGAAATTCGGATGGGGAACCGAGTCTGGTTTGGTTTACACGCCTTTGCTAGGACTTGGAATATTTTATGTTGCTGTTAAGGATATGTGTGGCTCTAAAGGAGTTGAAGTAGGCAGTAATCACAGGTGGTGATAATTGTGGATTCAAAATAGCTTGTAAAATAATAAGGATAAAAAAGTTGTTGCCAGAAGCTGAAGTGGCATAGCTGGTGTGAGCTCTTGTTCTTCGCTTTGAAATGGGTGGGCTGCTCTGTGCTGCATATTTTAAGATCTCTTGCTGTCCTAGCAAAATCTGAAGTAATTTAATATGAAGCTATTTTTATGTTGTTATCTGTCATTGAGAAGAAATTATAACTAAACATACTAAGAGAGGTTTTTTTTTCTTTTTCACGCAGGGGATTTGGGAAGCAAGGATTTCAGTGCCAAGGTAAGCCCCAAGTGCTTCAGCTGGCGCACGTTGTTGCACCTCATTTTGAAGGCAGCCAAAACTTGCCTGTGGCAAGATGGAAAGAAACCTGGAAAAACTAAGCCAGCATCTCTAAAGGACCTGTTAAATAACTGTTGATATTTATATCCTGTACACTGAACAATCAAGTCATTAGTACAGTCATACTGTACTAACGCAAAAAGTTTTGGTGGGTTTTTTTTCCCAAATCTCATCACAGTCATCTGCATGTAGTGCAGCTTTAACTTTCCATGAAAATAATCTGTGCAATCTAGCTTTTGCAGAGACCATTTTTCACATCAGAAGCTCTTGTCTGTGTGGGCGTTCTGGAAAATGGATTCACTTTTTAGTCATATGGCTTCTTTTCATAACCCAAACTCCCTGGTTTTAATTTTCATACGCTGTATGTTCAGGAGGACCTTTGGTTTGAACTACGTTTTAGGACAAGCAGCGTTCTTCTGTCTTATGTAATATTCAATTACAAAAAAATCCACCCCTACAAAATCACGATTTAATAAATTCTACTGACCTTGAGAAACCGAAAGGTGCCACAGTGGGAGATAAATATATACAGGAAAGCCAGAGCATGATACACTGTATTCTCACATATTCTTTATTTTTGCCAAGTTCTCATCATTATTTAGCATTTAATCATAAAATAATTCATAAAATAACCCACACCCAACTGTTGGGGTTTTTTTCCTATGCTTACCTAATTAGGTTGAAGTTCTTTGTTGTCCTTTTCTCTTCCTCCACCTTCTTCCCTGTCCCTTCACCTGCAAATGTACTTTGTGTACTCATTAGCTGTTCGGTTGGTTCTTTTATTACGGGTTTTTTCAGTAGTTATTTGGTAACGCTTTAGTGCACATTTGACTATCCTGAATGTTGCTTTTACTTAGTGAGAAGTGAAATTATGGATTCTGTGGTATTTTTGTGAAAGTTGATGTTAGTTGATCCTACTTGCAATTAAACCTCTGAGAAACTGAATGTAAGAGTGATGCCTTTCAAAGATGTTGCAATAAGTATTGTTCCTTCTGCAAGTAGAAACTTGCAGACACACACATATAGTGAAAACGTTGCGTGCCTTGGTAAGGTAAGCAAAGTACCCAGGATTCTACCATGAGTCTTGACACAACTTCCTCTGTCTCTCAAGATGTTAGTACTAAATTATATAGCTGTCTGCCATTTCTTTGGTGACTCATCTCATCCAAAGCAGTGCTATGGATCAGTCTGTAGTCCTCTTCAGTAATGGAATGGCATTTCTTGAATCCCGTTCAGGATGTCTCAGGGGTTCCTAGTTAAGGAATTATTTAGATGTTCGAAACAGATTTCCATTGGTAAACAGGAAATAATTGGGGTTGTGGTTAAATTGTACAGTCATGGATCTGAAGTTCTGCCGTTCGCACAGGGTTGACTTTCTCCTCTCCCAGCAGCTCCGATGGGTGGTGACCCATTCTTCTTCCATCCATCTTCTACCGTCGTAATTCTAGTCGGCTAGGAATAGTTTTGTCTGATGAGGACTGATCTTTATGAAGCTACCTAAAAATTGTAATTCAGTCTCATTTTCCCTCCAAATGCCATACATGAACACAACCAAGAAGAAAAGCACTAGAGCAGCTCAATTTATCTTTAAGTGCTTCGGAAATGACACTTTTTAGGAATGTAAATATGTTCAAACCCGACATCTGTCTGCGTCAGGGCAAGGTTCTGCAGTTTTGTTTTGATGGAGACTATTGTATTTAATGTTCCTGCCTGTATTCTTATACGGTCCCAAATCTCTCAGAAATACTCATATTTTAGGTGGTTTGTAGCAAGTTGTTGTTGGTGCACTAACAAGTTGAGGTAATGGGGTTTTTGCCATCATTCATTAAATCTGATTGTGATCAAAATAAAAAAGTTCATATTGTTGGGATCATAGCTGTGAAAAATAAAACTTTGATGATTAAGTTAAGCCGCTGAATTAAAATCTTTCGGTTCAATTTTTTTAAGCTTTTGTGTAAAGAGTGACCAGACAAAGCTGGAAAGACGAATTAATGATCAGAATTAGTGAGAACATGAAGGATTAAAAAAAGTGTGAAACTAGAAGGTAGGTTGCAAAAAACCCCTAGTTTCTTTAAATGAAGTGACTAACTTTACAGAAGGGACTGACTGTTGAAGAATAAAATGGAAATTTCAGTATGACATGAAGGAAAGAATACTACAGTGAGCTCCTGGTATAACTCTAGGTTTTGGCCTGTCAGAGTTTCCAATATAAGAAACTTTTTTGGCTCTGTTTTCAAGTGTTGTAAAATCTCCTGCTAGGCGGAAACTTGATGTCAGGCAGGTCTTGGAGTTGGGTGGTTTTATTGTTTCCAAAGTTGTTTTAAATTCCTCTGGCCGTTGTTAGTGAAGGGAAGAGGAAAGGTCCGTAATGGTAATGTGTCAAACTCCAGCGATGCTTCTACTCCAAGCAACTGTAGTTACTCAGTGAGTATTTGGGGGTTGGAACCTGGTGATCTTTAAGGTTCCTTCCAACCTAAACCATTCTATGGTTTGTGTTAGTAATTCTTTAATTAAACCGATCACCCAACTTGGTGTTTATGCAGTATTCAACCTTGCAGCTAATACAGTATGCTTCTATACATTTGAAAAACTTCCTTTAAAAAGTGTCACACAAAATACAGTTCTAGTTTTATGTTTAAGACATGCTCTCAAATAAGAAAGATTTATATTTTATGCATAAATTTAAATTTTATTTAAATTAAAATGATGCTACACTCACCTTTTAGCCATTAATACCTTTTTTCATTGGGCTAGCTTTGAGCCTAGAAACATGTTTTCAGTGGTATGTAATCAGTTCTGTTTTCTGATTTCAATGCCTATGTTTTTGCTGAAGTGTTTTAAATGAGTTCTTTGGAACTGAAAGGAAATTTTTCATTTATTGCATTAAAAAGCTTTGCAAAAATTTTTTTCCTCCTTCTTTTTATGGGATCTCTATGAATTTGCAGAAGACGATAAATTTAATTTTGGTGTGGCTTTTAAAGCCCTTAATGCGGCAGAGGTTCAGGGTGCAATTGCATTATTGCTGCACAAATGCTCAGCAAGAGGCAGTCCCCATCCTGAGTAGTTTGTCTGTCTTTATGTGTGTGTCCTGATGTGGCTCATTACTGAATATGGCAGCAAACATAATCAGCATGGCTTAGGCTTACAGCGGTGCCGTATTCCGTGGACAGGCTGCAGACTTGTGCTGCATTATCAGAAATAAGTTTTTCAGGGAGAGGGTTCAGGGTCAGAAAGCAGCAGTGGAAAGAGCCTGGGCCTGTCTTTGGTAATGTGTGAATTTGAAAATGAACTTGAAGGAGTTCAGCTGGATTAACTTTCTCCCAAGGAATATATTTTTACTGCTTCCTGGCATTACGGTGTTTTGCTGTTTGATATTTGTGTTTTATTGTTGATCTACTCAAACACGAACAATTCTAAAATATTGTGCTGTTGAAAGCGGAGTTCTTATTCTGCTGGTTTGTTCTTGCTGGTTTCTGTTGATTGTCTTTGTGCTAGTGAAAACATGATGGTAACATTATTTAAGGGAGTTTTGGCTTTGTTTTGCTTTCTGACATTGTCAAACAGGACAGCGAGCTGTCTGTAATGCTGAACGCTCTTCTCTGATGTGCACCTGGAAATTCCGCAAGAGGAATGCGGAAAATGGAATAATTTAAAACGTTTTCGAATCTGTCACAGTACTAAAGATCCTCTTTAAGAAAGCTGATGTTAAATTAAGCAAGCTTTTAAGTTACATTATAGTTCAGCTTTGAAATACATTTGGCTTCAGGATCATAACTAGCTAAGGAAGAGTCACGTTTGTTTTCCAATTTGCATGAATAAAAATTAGAGAAATCTGTGAAAGCAGATTAATATGCTGAGCTAATCTGTGCAACTATTGCTTTTTCCACTTTTTTTCCTGTCTTCCCTCACGTTATTTTCAGGCTGTTTTTTGGCTAATGTAGATTTTTATCTGAAGTCAATGTGGTAAGCTCTTTGGAACAGCTTGTGTCATGCTGGGTACACTTCCTAAGGCTGCTGGGTCTGGGCTACTTAGACATCTGTGGTGACTCCTTCACTAAAAATGGAAATGGTTGGATTTTATTATTTTTTTTACTGTCCTTGCAAATATCATAACATTGACACATTAAACCAGCACTTCATTTCCTCTTCCTTGTTTATCTTTTATCTGCTAGTTCTTGACCTGTCTTCTGCAATGAAAAGACCAAAGAACCCACTGATGCCACCTCGTTTTTAAATCCTGTATTTTCATTAAAATGCTGTATTAAAGGCCTCTGTAGGGAGGTGGTTGAGAAGCTAATTTTTAATGCTCTATCTGTGATCTGAGGATCCGAACCAATGAAACCTCTCCCTGTGCCCTGGTTGACTTGTACAGTTTTCATTCATCCTCAGTTCTGTTATAACATGTTTATGGAGGAAGCAGGGCAATTCATTCTTTCTTGTGTATGGATCCTTGGTTTTCCATCCTGATAGTTGTTTCCCCTATCAATATTTTCTTGCTCATTTTACTATCTTTGTTTTCCTTTGTAACGGAAAAAAACCCACCTTATAAAGAAGAATGTATTACATTGCTGTGTGGTTTCTCATAAAAACATTTCCTGTCTTCCTCACTTGGAAACGTTACTGCCAAAAGGTGGCTGAGAAACACAGTAAGTTCCCCTCTCTCTGCCAGAACTGCTTCTCTTCTAGAATTACTGTTTTTGTGGTAAGATCAGATACTACAGACCACAGTCTGAACCATGTGTGTGTTTCTCTTTGTGCTCTTTGTTAGTCATGTGCTACAGTTTACATTAATGCCTCCATAAGCCTGAGACTGAGAAACGAATTCCATGAAGTCATAAAGAGTCTGTGGCTGTTGATGCCGTCTGTGTGACTTAACAGTCCGCATGAACTTCTGAAATGGAAACACCATGGATGTACTTACAGCGGCTGACGCAATGTATTTTCATGCCTATAACTTGGAGGCATCTGTTTGAAAATGGAACCTCCAGAGCAAAAACCAAACACACACCCCCAAAACAAAAACAACAAAAAGAATAAAACAAAACAAAAAAACCACCTGGGAGCATAAATTGATTCTGTGCACAGGCAGTTTCCATGACTCCTCCAGCCAGCTTTGTCCTTTCCGATGGCCTTTTGCCCTCAGCCTAATCTGTGGACTGTGTATCTGTGGACTCCTTCTCAAAGGACAGTAATTCTAATGAGTTGCAGATAATCTGACATCCAGATTAGAAGCATGCAGATAAGATGCTTGTTGTGCCTTTGTCTTGTCAGCTTTTATTTATTCTTCCCCTCCTTTGGCTGTCCCTTTCCTTCTGTTTGCAATGTATGTCCCGTATTATGAGGAAATAAGGTCCCGTTAATGGCCTCATACCAGTGTTAAGTCAAGATTCAGTTCCCGTCCCCGCAGTGGAACTCTGAGAGGTCACTGAAAAATGACCCATGTCTTGAGTTCTTACTGAGAACAGCGTTGACAGATTCAGATGAAACTCCCGAGTCCTAATGAGTGCCAGTAATTTCATGTTGGTTGAGATCCAGAAAGCCCTTTGGAACTGTGAATCCCAGTCGTCCCTGCTTTTACAGAGCCGTGGTTTCTGCTGCTGGGTGGTCTGGGAACACGGAAATTGGATTCCCTTTGGGTGATACTGAACAGAGCTGCATTACAGCAGCACCTTTAGTGTCCTCCAGGTGCTAAAGGCTGTTTGTTTCACTGCAAGAAAGATGGTTCACACTGCAGCTCATCCGAAGTGAATCCCCTGGAATGTGGGCTGTGTGGCTGTCTAGTTCTTAGCGCTGTTTTCCTCCACTGATTTGTTCTGTTGGAGCATGACTCGGTAATGCAGATGTATTGGTTGTGCTTTCAGCAGTTGTGTTC
>NW_010405399.1:23011-51856 GCF_000710305.1 Buceros rhinoceros silvestris | reverse complement strand
TGTAGGGAAGGGGACGTGTTGTCTCTGAGCATCGCTTCTCTATAGAAAGGGCATCTTTGTCAGAAGAGGGAAGGTACATGTGTTGGTGAGGATTCTGTTACTACAGTCATTGCGCATCACAAAAATACTTCTATGTATCAAATAGATAATCGGGCTGAGTCCCTATCACTGGAGCTATTTAATAGATGTGTAGATGTGGTGCTGAGGGACATGGTTAAGTGGGGACCTGGCAGTATTGGGTTAATGGTTGGACTTGATGAGCTTAAAGGTCTTTTCCAAACCTAAACAATTCTGTGGTTCTAGATGGACAATTCACTTAGTATACAATTCACTGCCCATAGAACGTGAAGGCAAAGGAGAGAAGTATGCCACTGTGCTTCTGTTTTTCTAGAAACTTTCCTCGGTGGTGTTGTGCTCATCAAAACTGGAACATAATTAAATCTTATCTTGCAGCAATTTTTTTTAATCTTATATTAAATTTCAAGGGTAAAACCATCTTCACCATTTCCACACTTCCAACATATTAAGTTTTGTTTTGTGCTGGAATCGGTTAGATATCCCAGTAGTGTGTTCCAGTTAAAAGAAACTGACTGTTCCAGTTAAAAGAAACTGACTGTTCCAGTGCCCTGGATGCGGTTCTGTGAAGCTCTTCAGGTTTTAATTAAACATGTGGGAGTGATAGCTCATTCTAAACTGACAGATAAACCAGTTTGAGTCCTGGGCAAGACGAAGTTTGGCATGTTCTTTATTTTCCTCTCTGCTTTGGTATGATGCTGCACATCAACTGCTGATATGCAGCCACATATGGTGTTAATTTTATACAAGATTTTGTGACTTATGCCATGAGCGGAATTTAATGAAATGTTGGAAAGTTACAGAAAGATGAAGAAAACAGATTTCCCTGTTGGGATGCATTGATAATTATGTCTTTTATGGTTGTTTTTGTGGGTTGTTTCTCTTCAGGGTGAAAGGTGAAAGTAATAAGTTATTCAATAAATACTTCAGGCTCAGTTCCTCAGTTCTACGTCTGCAGTAGAAAGCATGGAGTCTAAGTGAAGGACTTTCTTGCGTATAATTATTAACAGGAACTACCCTTTAAGTGTTTTTAAGTTCTTGTAGCTGCCAAGCATTATAATTCTAACTGAAGCCAGCAGTGCTCGTCGAAGTCTTGCAGAGGCCGGGAGTACGTGGGAGTTGGTTATCAACGCTTAATGTTCCAGATGCAGCTCTTTATGAGTTCTGCCTTCCATAGACATGATTCATAACAGTTACCTTAAGTCAGGCAGTGGAGCACGTGTGAGCGGATCAGTGCTGTTCACTCCAATCTCTTAATTATAATTTGATTTACATGAAGTTTTTTGGTTCTTTTCTGCAGTTACGTAATGCAGTCTGTGAGGTGCTGCAGACACACGGCCTTTCTTTCAGAATATCTTCTAGGGGCTTCATGTAGATTTTGAGACCACTTTACTGTCTGTATTCATTGAAGTCTTTCCATAGATGGGCTTTATTACAAGACTGGAATATGTCCCTATAAAGGTGGGAGATTACTGGGGTTAATTGGCTACTTTTTAGTTTTTAAAATGAAGCTGCAGCTTTCTAATTAATACTTCTCTTTATACAGTGATTTAGAAAATGATTTGCTCAATCACGTATGTAAGTTTTGATGCTGTCAGAAGAGTCTGTGGCTAGGCAATTGTCAACACAAATAGCTCATATGGCACATTCACGGCTGTATTTACTGTGTTTAATAATGGTCAGGTTGTTTTCTTTTTGCTAAGAAAGTAGCTCATATTCAGAAAACAAAGTTGTGATTTTTGACTACTTGCAGCCATTGCCCCTTTTTTCTTTAACTTTAGTCAAGAGTTGTGTAAAGCTGTTAATATTGTGTTTATTGCAAGCATTTGCATGTAGATAAATGAAGCTTGTAATTGCATTTGGAAGTTGCAGTTTTTATCCTGGAGCAAAACTTCCTGAAGATTGTGCTTCAGGAAATTAGATGGGTTTTTCTCTCCAATAATCTTTAAAATGATGTAATGGATATTGATACCAGTTTAATGAACCATTTTCCAATTCTAAATTCGCAAGAATCAGAAGGTTAGAAATTGGGGTTCTGTACACTTGGGCTTCAAAACCACTGATAATGTATGTGAGTGCGGCTGCTTCGTGTATCGTGTAAAAAGCTGAATGACTCAATACAGTGGATCAAATACTGTCCTTATTTTACTATTAAATGTGGGAAAAGTCCATATTCCAAGGAACAGACTGAAGATAAAAATTCTCCATTTGAAGCGTTGAACTTTATTCCCAGTGTAGCTCTCTTTCCAAGGCACAGATAATTCACTCTTCATTTTTATTTAAAATTAATAGCTTTTTTAACTTCTCTGGAATGTGTGCTCGGTTGTTATTTTTGTTCCTCGGTAAACAAAATGTTACTCATGTGTGAGGATGAGCTGGAAGAGTAGTGTAGCTGCTTCCAACGTCTAGCCTGTGCTGGGTTATTATTTTGTTATTTACTCCCCAGGAGTTCAGCCAAAAATCCATTTCGAAGTATTCTTATCCTAAAGAAATTGGCCATGTTACTGTTAAAAATCCCCCAAAGGTGAACCTCTCTGTGCTGGCAGAGTGCAGAAAGAAGTCGTATCTTATGGAAAGCCAGTGGCTGTGTTTTACTGGATTGATTTTAAAGGTTTCTTTCTTTCCTCAGATGTTCCTGTTAGTCATCAGGGTCTGCAATCTTATCGCTTTCCGTGGCCGATCAGCTGAAACAACTTTGGGAAAGTGCAAACTGATCGACCTCGTCATCGCTTTTTCTTGCGGAGGTGTCTCTGCAGCGCTGGCCTCTGCTTCTCTCTCGCACTGTGCGCGTTTGCATGGCACCTCCTGATCCTCAGGCTGAGGAAGTGTTGCCTCGTGCCTGTTGTCTACTACCTGGTACCTGAACTAGTTTTCCAATTTTTGTGCTCAAGCTTTAAGCCACAGAGGTTTTTCTGTGTCTGCCAATGACTTGATAACAGGTTCTGGGCATCTCAATTTGCTCCTATTTCAGAATTTTAGAAAATAAATGGATTTCAACCTAATAATCCCCTGAATTTGTTTGATTGAGAGGAATTGTTAAAAAAAAATTAATCATGTTACAACAAATATAGAAACAGACAAATGCAGCAGAGTTGATCCCAAGGGTTTATTTTTTTCCATCCTGGTGGGTTAGTTGATTGAAGTTGTGCTGTGCCCTAAAACTTCTTGCTCTTACCTTGTTTGCTAACTTTAAATGAATTAAATCTGAGAGCATTCCAAGTATGTCAGTTTTATGTCTTCCTTTCTTGTCATCAGCTTTTATTGATTACATCCCTTGGATGTATTTTTATAACATGGAATTTCTCTGTTAATACAAGCAGATGCGAACACAGTGGAGAGCTCGAGGTACCGCTCCTGTGCGTGGGTATTTCTCAGTTCTGGGTGTGGATGGGCCCATTGAGACGTGTTGTGAGATGACAAAATTATCTTTCCCCGTCTTCTTTCTGTTTATGTTCTGTATCAAATATTTTGGTCCCTAGATATTGCTCAGAATTCCTTTTGACATTACTGGGAGTTCCTCAGGTGTGAGTCTTTAAAATGCAGCAAAGGCTCCGTAAATACAGTTGTGCAACTCAGGAAAACTGTTTCTTGTGGTGTCTCCATTGCGTTGTGTCTGTGACAAACGTACTCAAGTGTTTCAGCCATCTGAAGATGCTGGGGCATAAAAGCACATTTTTAAAAAATATGTGAAAGCTTATTAAAATTCCCTTTTTATCCCGGTATATCAATGGGCAAAGAGGTGGTGTTTCTTTGTGGTGATTCATTTCTTTGGGTTGCTGTTTGCTCGTGAAGTCTGGTCTATATGGTGGTACAAGCAGGATGGGTTCTTCAGCGATGGTTTCTGCTTGTGCAGCAACATCCCTCACAAGGAGCATTGGAAGGCAGCGGAGCTGCTGAAGAGGGTTTTGAAGTGCAAGTGTTGGACATGTTTTATAAATTTCCCTCAGAAATGATGTTGTTTCCTCATAGATCGTAGAGCCGTTACACCAGCTGCACAGCGTGCTGATGCGTGAGGTGATTTTACGCTCTGGTGTTCTTGTGTGCTCTTGATGGTTGTTTCACTGAGCCGTATCTTTAAGTGTTTTGTTCTGCCTTAAATATGCATGTGTGCCTGATAAGTCTGGTAAAACTGATGCCCACCCCTGTTGACATACGTGTAGAAGTCAGCAAAGCTTATTTCTAAGATTTCTACAAAACTGAGGTCTTGTGTCAGCTCCCTGATGCTGCATCATGAGGAACAGTTTGTTTGTCAAGTGTGTATAAAGTCCTTTTCATTTAATTAAGCTTAGGTTTCTTTGCATACTTGGCAAAATGAGAATTGTGTTGCATGTTATTAAAGCTGATACGAGGCCAGGTGTCACTTCCATGTTAGAGCGTAAATGCGTTTTATTACAAATATTTAGGCTTGTATTTTTTTATAATTTGGCAAATGCTGCATCATCATTTCCTGGCAGTTAATATTTTACATAGTTTTGTGGGTTTCGATGCTTGACAGCAAGTCTCCTGAAGAGAGGGTCCATTAGTTTCAGGGGTACTCTGGAAAGTCCATCAGGCAGCATATCCCTGGAAGCCTGGGACTGCTTTAGTATCTGGGACAGCTGTAATGGAGCAGATGTGCCTGTCTTTGACTTTTTGCTCAATATGCCTTGTCCTAGTCCAGCTTCTTTTTTTTAGAAATAGAACAGAAGTGGCGATAAGAACATTGTAAAATACTTGCTAATAGCGCTGTGGCTGTATTGGGAAGGGGCAGGACAAACCATTGTCACCATCGCATCCCTTTCCTGGTTTCTGTAGGTCTTTGACTTCAGGTTCTTTTGTTCCCTGCCTGTGTCTTAAACTGCTTTCGGGGTCAATGCTGCTGTCGTCCATATTTGTAATCATCGGCTGCAACTACAGCTCCAGTTTTTAAACAACTCAGTCACCATAACAGGCATGTGAAGTCCCAAGGCTTTTTGCTGCTCCTGTCATCTTAAGTACCTTTGAATCCTGAGAGCAGAACAATGACGTGCGGGTGATGAGGTTAATGTGACTGACAGTGACTGAGACAGAGTGAATAAACTCATTGATGCGAGGCCATGAATTTATGGACACATCATAATTTTAGAGTATTGATTAAGTAAATGTAGCTGAAGACTGATGAAGGGAATAAGGCTTTGTCAGATGTCGTTAATGTATTAGGGAGGCCTGATAGGCTTGTGCAGGCTTTTTTATCAACCTTCCTGCAAAAAGCATTGATAAATATGCTCAGTAAATGTTAATGAAGTCCTAAACACTATCCATGGAGCTTATCTTGTAATTTAAATCTATACATTAGAAAGAGTACTAAGTGTAGGACTTACTGTAGAATTAAATTTTTAATAAATCCTGCTCTTTCTTGGCTTTTAGTCAACTTATGCAAATATTGACCTTTGAATTCTTACCATTGCCTACGTTTTATTGAGCCTTGCTTTGAAGGGGTAGGGGGATGGGTGTGGTATCATCTTTAAGCTTTTGTTGTAATAATTAAAAGGGCAATGTCAGACATACAGATCGTTTGACATTTAATATGGCAAAATGAAAAGGAAATTGGTGAGAAAATCAGCAGAGTTAAGTTTAGAACTGTCAAACATGAAGTGGAGAGACTGGAAACTAGGCTGGCCAGCAGGGAGCATAACTGATGTATTTCCAGAACTTCCAGAACACAGCTTGTACCAGTTCTGCAGTCAGGGGTACTCTTTGTAGAGTGGGATTGTATTCATGCTGAGCCAATAAATGTTCTTAATATTTTAAAGCCTGGATCTTGCAAGCTGCTTTGTATGAATGGATCAGTATTGCGGTCAATGAACGTTGTTCTGTGTGGAACAACTGTTGGGATCTGACCTTAATCTGTAGTTAATGGTACAGGCTTTAATGCTTATTTTTATTTGCAGTGCAGAGATCCTCTGGATAACGGAAGCCTCATATTATGTGGAGTTTTGCATTAATATTTAGTAAAGTGAGATGCCCTTGATACAGGTTTAGTAACCTGGAGACACTAGATGTGCTGATACACGCATGTATTATCCTATCACTTTCCACATATGTTTATTTGAAGTGGAAATTATTTGCTTGAACTTGGTATTGAAATTTCAATCTAATAGTGTGATAATATCTCTTATCATTTTACATAAAAATATTGTAATGTGATTAGTTGATATAATTTAAATTATGCTTGTTATGGCTGTATGTAAGGACAGAGCTTACCCAAAACCTTCTTTGGATCTAATGGGATTTTCTGGGTGTGTTCTGCCTGTTACAGCATATTTTGAAAAAATAGAATCCTTGATTCTAGCTCTTGCTGCATGGGCAAATTATTTATCCCTAGGTTGAGGCTTAAAAATAGAGTAATTTATTCTTCTGTGGTATCTCTTTCTGCAATTAGAAATCCATTCTGACCTGATGGTGAGATGCAGGGTAGCAGATGCAATCTTTGGATCAACCAGCTCCAGCTTTTGTATTAACCAGTCATCAGGAAATATCACTAAATTACTGGAGTACAAAACACATCTGTTGGAAATATGTTTGAGTCTTTTGTGAAATAGGATGGGAAAGACATTACTTGAGTGGGGAGTGGCTTTGGAAGCAGCTGTGCTGGACAACGAAGTGTGGGCCGTGTGAATGAGCTCTTTTCAGAAATCCAGGCAGACCCGGTTGGAGTTGGGTTCGTGTGGCTTCTCTCCAAATGTTTTGTTTCTCTGACTGTTGCATAAGGGAATTCTGTGGTTTGTTCGGGTTTTCTGTCGGTTTGAAATCCGCCTGTGTGCAAGCTGGGGGGCAGTAGCCGAGATGCATATGTGGCTTTCAGGAGTTGAGTCTGGCAGTTTTTAGTTGTTTATAATTCCAGACTCGGTCTCGACTGCACTAGGTATGAAGTATTTTTGAAGGGATGCTGTCTTACTGTCCGCGTTCGGAAGGAAAGCGTTAAGACTACGAATCAACCCCCTAACATTTGCTTAGCCCTCAACTTTGATATTTTATTCATTTGTTTTAATGGCATAATCCATGTTGCCATGAGGATGCTTTTCAAGGCCACATGTCTGCTCTTAGAAATGGATGTCCCGCTGTGTTTTGTAACGGCGTGTCCTAATTCTGAAGTTGCTGTGTACCCTGATGCCAGCGCTCCCAGCTTTTTCCCTTCCTCACCATCTCACGCGCTCCCTACGCAAGTGCCACATGCTTCACTTACCTGTTCTTAAAAGCATAGTGGCAATTACAGCACCGGGACTTTGCAAAGCTTTGATGTGGCACTCGAAGTGGGAGTCCTGGAGGAACATGATGAGTTCTGTATCGCTTGTTAAAGCAGGATAAAACGCTGGTTTCTTTCAGTGCTCTTGGTAATGAATCCTTCAAAATTTCAGACTGGAAATAGAATCTTTCTACTAATGCATGTTTTGGACGTTGGTTTTAGGAGAGGTAGAACACTGGTTAGTATTTAACATGTGTAGTATCTGCATAATAGTTCTAAAATTAGTGCTGGTTTTAAAACGTGAATCACTTTCAAGTCAAGTTGGGATATGGAAACCTCTCTGTCTTACTTGTTAAGTGATCTCGTGAGATCAATTTAGACAAAGATTCTGTTGAACAATTTAAAATGTCAAAGCTTGCTTCAGAACAGCTGTGTCCAAAACGGCATTTGCATTGATGGGAAACTTGAAGCTTTCTCTAGAAGACTGCACTAAACCAGTGTGATTTTTTAAAATTGCACCTGTCTCCAGTTTGTAAGTATGGAAAGAGCCATTGGTGAAGATGGTGCTTGGTTCTGGGGTTAAAAAAAATCTCTGTGCTGTCTTCTGAGAAAATACCAGAATCTCTGATAACACTGTTCACTTATGGATTACTGGTAAGTTTAAAAGGTAACAGTTAAGTTAGCAGCATACCAGAGGTCCAGATGTTCTGTTTTCACTGGTAACTATATGCATACCCTTAGGCTTTCTCTTCACATGTGGACTTGCAGATCGTCACATGCTTATGGTCCTCTGAACTAAAAATGTCTCTTTTCGAAGTGGTTCCTTTAGACAGTAACACTTCGCCTTTCTGCCATTCATTTAAGGCTCCCCAAAACACTCAAGATGTCATTGCATTGAGTCTCATTTGTGCGTTAGATAATACTGTCTCTGTTGATAAAAGAGTGTTGTTTGGCAGTGCTCAGGTTATGCAAAGCGCCTAAGAATCAAGAGCACAAATAAAGTCCTGTCTGACATATTTTTGTTTGGTTTTCAACATTGTGGTACACAGTCTGGTGCAAAGCTGTATTTATCCTTGACAAGAATCATAGTCCTAAGGAATTTGAGTATTAACGGATGAGTGGGGATGTGAACAGAACGGGGCAGGTCAGAGCAGCCTGGTCAGCGCTGCTGGATCAGAGCTTCTCCTGTGTTTGCTGTCGCTCTGTGTTCTGCAGGATGCGGGGGTTTGGCTGGTGGGAAGCTGTGATTTTTCAAGCAGAATATTACAGAGAAGATCATTGTCTAGCAGCAGAGCCAGTTAATTTGGCCTTTCAATGAGGAATTATTTTAATAACTTGTTATACCTGAAGAATGAGTTATATTATCTTTCTCTTCCATTTCATTTCCTGATGGGGAAGTGTATTCCCTTCTAAACCTCTCTGGCCCTTTGCAGGACGCTACGTGACTCAGGGGCTATTTAACCTTTCTCACTGGCTACTCGCTCCCGAGTAATCTGTTCCTAAGATCACCAATTTAGCTAGTGGTAATCGCTTCTGTGAGGAGTTTGTAAACTGCAGCAACCCTGCCTGTGCCAGACCCAGGCTGGTCACTGCCCCAGTATTGTCATTTTATCACTAGCTTGGCAGGTGTGAATTTAAATTCCCATTTCAGAGTTTAAAGACTTTATGTATTTAGGTTTTGGAAAGTCAGCTCGCTGCTTCCTCTGGTTTATTCCATTAAAGGATTTGCTTTGGGAAACCCACATGGGTTTGAGATTTTTTTGCACATTATTATGGATACTGATAGCATCTACTACCCTGGCCGTGTTAAATCACTGTTTGCAGCTGAAAGGTTATGTGTAAGGGCTGAAGAGGTGAACATTTGTTGAGGTTAAGCTGGGATTTGCACTATGTTTCTGAAATTTAGAGTTCTCCCTGTAGACCGTGGCACTGGTTTGGGGTCACACAGTAAAATTTTTTCCAGTCGTACTCACAGAATCTTATCATTGCTGGATTCTCTTTCTAGAGAAATGTTTTAAAAGCTTGTTGCAGATGGTGTTCCATCTTTACAGATAATGAGATTAAAATGTGTGTTGAGGTGCCTTAAAAAAATGGGATGGAGTTGGGTTACTGTCACAGCCTTTGTGGAATAGGCAGTGATGCAGTAAATCAATGTCTTAGTGATTTTGATTCTGGTGGAAACTTGGTACAGCTGTGTCTTAAAGTCTGGAAAAACTATTTATAGTAACTAATTTCTGCAGATAGCAGCAAATTCAGCATGCTACCACCATCTTTGGGATGTTTCCTTATTTGAAGCTGATGGAATGAAACAGATGTATTAAAGATACAGCATAGAACAGCTCTAAACCCTCTCAGTTCTAGAAGTATTTGCACTTACTGACATGGCTTCTTTCATCCTGGAACCCCTTTTTCATCTTCAGCTCCTTATTTGACCCCAGTTTGAGTCAGATTCTTTCTAGTTTTACACCTCTCAAGCTGGAGCGAGAGGACACAATGCACCTTGGACGGCAGATGCTTGTGTAGCAACCCGCTTCCTCGCAGGGCTGTGCGGGAGCCTGGAGCCGCGGGGCAGAAGAGTTTGGCCTGAGATGCCTTGGCTTGCCTTGCCCTGCCCTGCCTCTGGAGCCCAGGTAGTTCCAGCTCCTGCGGTGAAACTTGTGCGGGCTGATTCTCCTCTTTCCCACCCCAGGAGGGATTTCTGCCTGGCAAGAGTTTACCTGCCCTGAATTTATACCATCGTGGTGATTATTGATGTGAAAATGTAGGAGGAGGAAATGAGGAGGAGCCTTGGCAGAGGGCGAGTGCCATGAGCAGGAGAGCCTGCGCATCCTGTCTGAGGGCAGCGGTGCCTGGCGCGTACCGACAGCTGGGCGCACGCTCTGGTACAGCTGGTCTTGAGAACACTTTGAGTGTCACACCTCGAGGAGGAGTGTATTCCAAGAAGTGAAAACTTCCACAGTTTTTCATGTGTGTGAAAAGTCTCATGTTTATAGTTCACCACTTTTTTCTATTCAGATTTTATTTGAAATTAAGTATTTCCTTCTAGTTTTTGTTGAGTCTTTAGGAAGGCTGTTATTTTTTCCAGACACTCGTACTTTATTAGCAATAATTGAAAAGTAGTTTGATTTTTCAATTGCATTAAAGCTTTGTATGATAGTACTGGCATCAAGAATGCGATTAGTAATGGCAGGATCTTCTGCTTCTGTTATTTTATTATTTGAGCTTCTATTGTTTTGCTTTTGTGTTTCCTAAAGCAAATAAAAAATATTAGAAGTGTATTCTGAAACAAATTTTTGAGTCCTGAAATGTTTAGTCATTTAATATTATAATTAGAAAACAATTTAGAATGAAATTTCATGTGACCTCTATCTTTTTCCTTACTTTACTGTCAGATTGATTTTCTTTTATTACTCTCAACGGCAACAGTCAGCTGGTCTGGGCTAAGAATAACCTGGGAACCCTCACCGTATGTATTGTGACATTAGTGCCTTTTATTTATGGATATTTTATAAGGAAGAGTCACTTCTGTGATGTGCAGGGTGGGGAAGCTCTGGCACTGTTTGTGGGGTGTTTAATGTGTTGGGCCATGGTTTAAGGTCGAGGTGCTTGGACATCATCGTGTGTTACGTCGTTTATCAGGGTGAGGGTTCTGCGAGCAGCCCTGTGCTGTGTGAGTGCAGTTCAGTGGCTGTACGTGCTGGATACACCTGGAATACTTTAGAGTCATGAGAGATGAGTGTGCGAGGAGGGAACCCCCAAATTCAGCAATCCCTTCAGGCCCTATGATGAAATGCTGTTATGTTATTTCCTGTTTGGCAGCAGGGAGCCGGGGCTGGGAGAGGCACCGTGGGTAAGTGCTGCCTTTCCTGCGGGATTGCAGCTCGTGGAGATGCAGACTGACCTTAGCCCGTAGTGTGGTAGCGCAGCGTTCAGCACGCTGCAGAACCTGTCTGAGGAGCAGCCAGCCAACACTGGACCTTGCCCTCTGGGTTGCTCTGCCAGGGGCACCTGAACGTGCCTGGGGTTGATCAGGCCTCGGTCGGAAAGCATCAGTTCTTCGAGCTGCTTGTGACAGATTGAGCACTGATGGCCCCCGTTGCCTTGCTTTTATTCCTTTAAGAATGGATAAAAATCTGAAAAATTAGCATTATGCTCACTATTTATTTAGTTTCTCTTATTTAAATGAAATCCTTAAAACAGTTGGGAACGGGCACTCCGGAGCCATGCTGGTTTTAGCTTGTACGGAGAATTTCTCACTTTTCCCGTAGAGCACCTCTGCCAAGGGAAACCTGTCAGTGGTTTCAGTGATAAGACTTTGAATGTCTTGCATAGGAGTGTCTGGAGCAAACCACTCCACTTCCCCCAAAGTTAATTACTACTCTTTAGAAATAATTAACTAAAGACTATTGATACTACCAGTCTTGTCTTGGTACCAGATAAGGTCTCCTTGGGAATTGAAAAGTTTGTGTCTGTGCAGTGAGCATTACCTGAGCGTGTCATCTCGCTCTTCCTCCTTGTTACAAAGTGCAGTGGATTGTTTTGCAGGGTTACCTGTTCCATTTATGAAAATGTAAAAGGAATTAAAAAGATGATTTAAAATGCTGTCTTACTCCTGTTAATGCTCTGAGGTGTTGGTTGTTGGAAATCGTTAAATATTTGAGTGGACTATATGTGCTGCACAACATATAGTTTGAATACTCACACTGCATTTCTTTGTCACGTAAATGTTTTCCTTTCTTTTTTTGTCAGTTACTCTCTAAGTAGGTTACTTTGAGAATATTAAACTCGATAAGTCTTTAATTATAACAGTGATGGTTGTATAATACATAATATATATATTTAAGATACTGATTGGTGCTAACGATATATTAATAAATTGCACGGCTGAAGTTTTTATTCCATGCTCAAATCTAGGGAATAAACTCACCAGTTGTCTCTAAAGTTAAATTGGTTAAACTAAGTGCTGTCATCTCTCATCTTTTTTTAATCTCTCAAGCTTATTTATATTCAAATTATTGTGTAACTATAGCATTTAAGACTGAAATAATACTCACGTGAAATCATGATGTAATCAAACTTGAGTCACGTTAGAAGAAACTTCTACATTTTGCCTCAGACGTTGTAGTTTTAATATTCAGAAATGTTTCAGTTTATTTCCTGATTCTTTGTTTTAACTGACATCAAAGCCTTAAAGGTGTTTAGAAGAGAAGATTTCCCTTGTGTTTGGTTTTGGTGATGAGCTGTTGGTTTTGACCTGTGAAACTTGGATGCATTATTTATACCTCTATGATTGAATGTACATGCATTTAGGTTTCCATGTAAATCTGTTTTTAATTGTAATGGTAATTTCTTCTCCTCTTTGCTCTTGCTGGGTGGCTGAGGAGTAATACCTTTCACAATTTAAATGCAGCAAAATTTTGAAATGAGTGATACCAAAACTAGTGTTTTCCTGCTTGAAGACCGCGTGCCAGGGAGGTACCCCCAGGCACCAGCCAGTCGTAACGTGTTTGATGTTCCTGTGTTTTCAACCTTTCCATTTTCCCACAAATTTAATCAGCCTTTTGACTCCTATAGAAAAGAAAATTTTATTCTCGCTAAATATAGCTGTGGTGCTCATCCCCTTGACTGCATTTTGTTGAGTATTAGGTATCTCTCCTGGCTGTTCTGTATGATGCTTATTTTTAGGGCTTCTATTAATATCATTAAATATATGATGTAAGAAGACTAAGGCAGTGTGAAATTGGAAAACTTAATTACTGTCTTTGTAGTTTTCACTGTTAAATGTAAGTGGAAATCTGTACCAGTGTTTCACTGAGAAAGTTTTAAACCGGAAAAGCTGAAGTGTGTGAAACTGAAGTATGTGACAGTGGGTTTGGTATTTAAAAAGGCCTGAAGGTGCATGAGGGGAAGGTGTCTGTGTTTGCCTGTGAGTATATTTTGCAGAATTCAGTAACTTACGTAGGAACCTACATGGACAAACTGGTAATTACTTCAGGCAACAAATGTTGATTGACTACACACCCTAAGTGGAGAGGTTTCCAAGTGAATCCTCTATACAGTGCTCTCCGCACACGCAGTCTGAAGGTTCTTGTAACTATGGTTATTTTGAGTGGTGTGTCTCCTTGACAGTGCAGCAGAACCTTAAGTCTCTTGGATGATGTGCTCTAGATTTTTCACCAGATTCTGCCATCCTAAAAATAAAGTAGTAATGAAGAGCTTATTAGCCTCTAATTATTTTAAATTAAAGATATGAAAGTTTTGTCCTTTATTTTCAGCAATGATTTTAGAATTATGCATTATCTTGCTGATAGTGCTGCCTCTTGGTTTTGCCCTGTGTTTACTGCGCTTGCTCTAGTTGTGCTCAGTCACTAGAGATATTTTTTCATTGAGTACTTGAAGGCTGCTGTTGTATGTTCAAAAGATACTCTCTTATTTCAGCACTGATACACTTTTTAGTTCTATTGTACTTTTTTTCACTTACAGTGCTGCTGATGACACTTTATCTCAGAAGTACTTGTATCACTTGTGACAGCATCACGTGTTAATCCAAAGACAAATAAATGTATATTTGTTGTGTTCAAGATTGTGTTCAGGATGAAAACTGCACGTCTTCTGGCTATTGGAAGGCAGATGTCCTGGGGTGGCTTTCCAAAGAGATTAGCAACCCAAGAAACCAAGTGGTTTTAAAATGACCTTCCAAACAGAATTGTGTCATGACTGCCAGTAGGAGCAAGGAGCTGGATTCAATTACCTGTGGAGGTTCTTTTCAGTCCTCTGTTCCTAATTAAGAAGGATTTTGCTATATTCAGCTAAGTTTTTTATTGAACTAGTAATTGCTGATAATACAAGATAGGATTTTAATTTCAATTAATTTTCCCCCTATTATAGTGTATAGAAGCTGCTGTATCAGAGAAAATATAAAAATATGATGATATGAAGACTCAAGCAGGAGTAAAAAAGCTCTGAGGTTTTTACCAGATCTCTGTATGTTTTTCCTCCTTACAGGCTGTCACTGTGTCAAAATCTATTTCGGTGGGGTTTTTTATATGATGCATTTCACTAATCTTCTTGTAATCCCATGATAAACTGCTTAGTTTGATGGAGAATGTTAGACATCATTGGTAAAATAGTTGGCCCTGTGAAATCAGTTTCATTTAATAATGTGCTTTCAAAGGATATGCTCTTTCCAGCTGGTAGCTGTCCTTGCATTAACCTAATCAACCTCTTTTTGAGCAAGGAGGTATGTCCTGGATTAAATTCTTAAAATCAGGCCATTAGGAACAATACCAGACAATCTGCTGATAGTTTTAGACTTTCTATGTAAGTTCTGATTTGTGGTGAGATGACATAAATAAGAAAAGTTTACCTTTTCTTTCATTGCTGTCTTGCTGTGTAGACTGTTTCTAGAACAATTACACTGGTTATTAAAGAATTTAACAATCTTGTAGGCACTGGTTTTTCTCAGGTCTAAGAGAAATAAGTACCTTCCTAGAAGGACATTTCTAGGCATAAATGTGTGTCATGAGCTTCTAAAAACCCCGTTACAGGTGGTGTTGAAAGTCCACATTTGAGGTTATTTTATATTCATTAGAATACAATAAGCTCCTTAATCTGGCTTTGGTGTTTTCTTGGTGAATTTTTTTGGTCCTTTCATTTTCATATGGCAAATAGACCTAAAATGAGCATGTCCCTCAGGTCCAAAGAAGGGAGTGCTTTCAATCCTATGTGGGAAATGTGGGGGGAGGGAGGACAGTTTGAGGAGCCAACAATTTGCTAGAGCTTTTTACCCCCTCAATCTAATTTCCTCTGTAACTTGTTTCAATGAATTTTTAAGAGCTCTGCATTTAGAGATGCAAACACTCCATCCATTGGATACGTTAGAGATGCAATAACAAAACTCTGTGCTGTTTGTAAGATGCTCGTGTTACGTGGTGTTTGAAATCACCCTGTATCTTCTCCTGCGCTGCAAGTGAGGTCTCAGGAAGTGGTGACTGAACTATCTTGATATCGGCTGTTTTCCTAGACCATATGTAAATGGTGTCCCTTGTGCAGTTAGCTTCAGGCAAGCTATTGTATTTGACTTACCCACACTAAAGTTGTCTGAAAACAATGCAATATTTGGCAGTAATTTGTAGTAGAACTACAACATTGCTGGCACTGTGCTAAAGACGCTTGAGCGCGCTGTTGTACCCGTGGGTTTGATGCTTACAGTGTACTATAGGTATTTTAGAGAAACTCAACCTGTATGAGAATTTAATGCTTATGATAGTGTTTGGTTCCAAGGCTGACCTAATTTTCAGTTGTTAAGCCCAATGAATGAAGTCCTAGAGATTCTCAATTTTTACGTAACCTTGCCTTTTGGTTCTGTTTGTGGGACCTCTGGGAATATGCCTGGTGCTTTCTGTAAGCCGCTTGCTTCCGTGTAATGAGTAACTGAGATAAACCTTGTTCCTTGAGCGAGGCTGGAATTGATGATGACACCAGTGTATGAACAGGAGCTCAACTACAAATCTATTTTAATTTCAGGCTCCATTAGTGATACAGAGAGAAATCATTATTTGTTAAATAGAAAATAAGGACTGAGACATTTGGAACCATTTGTTTTTCAAACCTGAAAGTCAGTGTAACAGAATAACCTGTTGATAGGGTTTTTTCATTATTTCTCTAGCTGTTTGAAAAATGAGTAGGCTGTCTTTAAAAGAAGAAAACGTACTGTAGATAAACACTGCAACATGAGATAGAGGAGCTCAGGAGTGTGGGTCGTTTCATTGCTCCAGCTGTGCATCTAGTTACATGATCACAGTTGCATATGGAACTTGAAATAATGGCTAATCATCAACTAGTCAGAAAAGTTTAAGTGATCAAAACCAGTTCTGAACAGTTTAGAGTGTTCTGCAATCATTTATCCTCCGACTAATTGAAAAGGAATGTTGTCTAATTGCTTAAGATTGTGTTGCCTATGTAAAATCAGCGTTATGTGCAGCCTCAGTGTAGATTTCTCTTCTGATGTTAGTGTTTCTCAGAAAAGTTGAACATAGCCTCAGACCCAGCGGGTTCTTTTAGTACTGCCATACTTGCGTAATTTGAAAAGTACAGCACTGGCTTTTCAAGTTACTGAGATAAAATGGAAGCGCTTTATCTGAGGTAACTGTTTTTCTTTGTTTGGCCTAATTTTTCATCGTATGCCCAGAATTAGGAGCCCCTGGAAGTAATTACATATAGTCTTCACTGAGCTTTAGGAGGTGTGCTGCAGTGGCTCTAACTAGTCATGTACCCAGAGTTTAAACTGCCCCTACCGATGATGTCATGGTGATGGAGGGCTAGTCAGCCAGGGGTTTTTCCAGCCTCTGGTAGGTTTTACAGTCATTTCCGTAGGTCCTGAGGTGTGTTTTGCTCAGGTTCCTTTGTAGCAGAGTTGTCACAATCAACTATGGCAGCATTTACATTATTCATGTGTATCAGTTTTCCCTGATATAGTTTTTATAGGACAATTAAGACCTTTCTTTGAAGATGTAGGCATGGGAAACTGGAAACAGGAGGATGCTCTCAGATATACCTTGTCTTTTTACTTGCAAGCAGATTTTGCATTTGTTCTAAAAGAAAACAACTGCTTTTTTTTAAATGTAATTCCATTGTCAAGTATGTGATGTTTCCCCTTACGGGTGTATCAGGCAGTCTCACTGCCTTACAAATGTTTTTATGGTGTTTGTTATGCTTGAATTACAACTGGGTATATTTGCATCTGGTAGTATCTCTTAAATGTAAATGTTGTGGTGATTGTAATGGGAAGCATGGACAACAGCAAACAAGGGCAATTACATTCCTTGCAGCCTCTGAAAATGATGTCAGGCCCTGCTGTGCTTGGCTGGAATGTCAGTAATACAGGAGTAACAGATAGGATGCTTGTTACGATGTTGTGATGTATAGGAACCTGTGTGGAACAAGGATAAATCCTTCAGTCGACTGTTGGCACAGATACTGCAGGTTCATTGCCTCGTCCTGCAGTCAGGTTTTTGTCAGCGTGCACAAAAGAAATCACCTTTTCTAGTGGATCGAGACGGGGTGATTGCACTGTGGGGATATTTTTGCCTTTAAGTTTTGGCAGTTCCTGTAGGTGCTGAGTGTGTTACTGCTTAACAGCAGCTTATGGGTTTATAGCAGCTTAGGCTTATGGGTGACATGCTACCCTACTTTGTGCTCACGATGGAACTGAAGAAATTACAACTGAGACCAATAATACAGCAAAAATACAGCATTGTCATGTTGGGTGATAAGTACTGCTGCCCAAAAGCCAGACAGGCTCCTGCTAGTGATCTCAGTGCTCCTCGGAGGTCTATCAACTTCTTGCTTAGTCCAGATATCCCTGCAGATAATAGACCACAGTGTTTCCATGACACTACAGTAGCTATATGAACTCTTGACTTATCCAATCATTAATTTTTTCTGACATTGTGACGTTTTATAACACTAGCACTGGTAATGGTAATACACACTGGTAACATGTTTAATAGAACATAAAAAAAGGGAGATGGTGAATGATCTCAGATTAGAACTGAACTGTATTACTGTCCTATTGCCACCTTCTCTAATGGCTGAGCAAGTAGTACAGGCTGCACTGTCAGCACAAGCTTAAGCTTTTATCTAACTCTGCATATACTTTGTGAATATCAGTCAACTGTGAAGTTACAGTGGGCGGTATTGAAAGTAGAACATGACATTTCTTTCCTTTCCCCAACTAATAATCTGACCTTTTGAATCACTCTGCTTTAAAGCTTCAGAGTATTTTGAGAGTAAACTGTTTCCCCCTGCCTCCACCTTTCCCTTTTCCATGAGGCTGTGATATGGAACAGAAACACAGAATAGATGGAGGTGTGGAAGGGACCTCTGGAAGTCATTTGGTCAAACATCAAACTTAGATCCAGCTTCAGCTCCAGCTTTGTTGGTTTGCTCAAGGTTGTGTCAAGTTGGAGTTGGAATATCCCCAAGGGCAGAGATTTCTCAGCCTCTCTGGGCAGCAGTGCATCTCTGGTCTGTGTCCCACCACCTTCCTCATGAAAATGTTTCCTACTATCTAGTTGGCATTTCCCTTGTTGCCACGCGTGACTGCCTGAGGCTGTCTTACTTGCTTGGCTACCAGACATTGACCCAATCTATTCCTACTAATTCTCATTCAGCAAAGCTGGGCTGGTGGTGTGGGTTACTTGTGGGACCATGGGCCAAGCTGTAGAGGTTAGTTCTGGAAATGATGCTGTGCTTCTGTTTTGTTACATGGAGAAGGGTCACGTGTTTCACTGCCATGTGTTGCTCGTGTCCTGGGGTGGTATGCAAAAAGAGGGCCTGGTCCTGAGGAAATCATTTGCGTGAGGAGGTGTCCGGGTTGGGATCTTTATTGCCTCTACAGACCCGCATATAGACTCAAGCAAATGACCAGTGCTGTCTCCTGGGTGATGTGCCTGGAAAACAGTCAAAAAATATAGATTAGTCCTGATTGTGTTTCTTTATCTACAGAAAGAAATTTCAAAGTTCATTTGAGTTCTTCATGTCTTTTCTGATTTCTTTACCTGGTGTTTTCATAATTTTTTTAAAGAGCATGATTTTTATTGTGTTACTCCTTTTTGCACTAAATGATGATTTTTTTTTTTTTTTTCCTATAACCCTCTATGACTTTCTAGCTGCAGAAATCAGGACTGGTCTTTGGATTACAAGCAAACTCCAACTCTGTTTAAACTGCTCTGGCTTCTGTGTCTTCTATCGCCTATGAGCTGTGACTTTCCTCATAGCTGTAGCAGGGATATGGCAGGATATTCTGGGGTTCAGCTCCCATGCATTCCCCCCTGCCACCACAGCTTGTGTTGCATTATTAGTCTCAAGGAAGATTTGGAGTTGGTGGGTTTTTAATGTGGGCCTCGTGAATTTTCTGGACTGTTGAGAAGAACATGACATCCTTTGGGCACTTGTTTCTAAGAGGAATTAAGCAGTGTGGTTTAACTGGAAATGTATTTTTCATGTGAATGAGAGAATTTTCTAGGAGGTAGTGTAAGCAAACTGTTGAAGATTGTCACAGCTTTTACAAAGATGTCAACTCCTGGTTTATCTTGAGAATTTCACTATCTGAAAATTTTAGGCAAAAGATTTTATAACCCTGTGCTCTTTCAGTCTGGCATCCCTGAAGAGGTGTGGTGGTGTTTCTTTGTGCTGTTGTTTGCTGTTGTTCATATGAAGTTGAACAAAGAGTATTATAACAGGTACACTGAGGTGGGCCAGAGATTGGGGATGCTCTTTCATTAAAAATACTGTCTAAGCTCTGTGAGCTGCTTTGCAGCCGCACCCTTATTTCTTGAAACTCCTTTGACATGTCTCATGGTCCGTTATAAAAACACTCCCTCGGAGCTGTTTACTTGTACGCTAAATTTCAGAGAGCACAAGTCCTTGTGTTCTGCATCGTGATTTCTCCTTTACAATGCATGAGTTACAGAGGACAAAGGAGCTGCTGCTGCTGGGGGAGATGACTCACAGCTCAGTGTTTGGGTTCAGAACTCTTGGTAGAGACACTGTCTGTAGACCCATTAAAAACACAAGTTTTGGATTAAAATTTTGCTTTATTCAGTCATTGTTTTTGCTCCACAAAATGGCAGAATTTGCAGATGCAATTTGAGCACAAGATCAGAATTTTTGTGTGTTTGTTTCTTGTAGTGTGAAAATTTTGATAAATTCCCTCGTTCTCCCCTCACTCCTGCCGCCTTCTAAGGAGCTTCACTGCTACCACTCATCTCTGACTTTCATACTGCACAATGTCTGTTGGGATTTAGATGTCTAAATAATCACTAGACTGCATTCGCCAAACTATTTCCTTAATTAAATTAGATGCACATTCCTTCCATTGCTCGAACACAAACTGGAAGCAATACATTGAAGCTGAAATCAGTAGAAATTATAAGTGATGAAACTTATTCACATTTTCTGGGTAGGAGGTACTTAAGACAATTTTGTCCTGGTGGTTAAAAATCTGTAATTAAATTTTTTAACTAAAAATACCACTTAATCTTTCTCTTAAGAGAAGCTTTCTTTTAAGCTGTCTACCCCAGCTCTTCCAAGTTTACTTGCCAAGGGATGTCTCTGCATTGCCCAAATTACCTTTAAATATTGAGCTCACTTAAAATCAAGGCACTAGAAATGTCCATTCTGTTGTGTTCGCAACGCCCGTGTCGGCAGCTGAAGCACTGGGGCTATTTTCAGTGCAGAGACGTGATCTTTCTCATTCACAGTGTTTTTCTTTTTGTTAATGGTATCGTAGGTGAGCACCAGTTGTTTGCCTCCCTGCACTGGGCAGGAATAATTCAGTTTTGTGTCCAGTAGGAGTTTGTGTAGAACAGTTCAATAAATTTTGACATGTTAATCCACTTACATCCTGATTAATATTTCATATGTAATTATCAATCCTTATTAATTTATTAATATGTAACTGAATTTCATAATAATTAAACAAGCAGTAATTTATTAGCTATCCTATGATCAATCTGCCCACACTTCAACTTGCTGTTGCTTGATCTCTCTTCTAGTACATTCAAACTTTGAGTACGTTCAACCTGCGTAGGATTAACAGGTAATGAAGAAACAGGTTATCCCATTGCTGAGCAGGTGACTTTGCACATGTACACACACGTCCTCTCCTGGGTCCACCCTTTCCAGTTTAGTACATATAAACAAATCTGTATATCAAGTCATTTGGGTTTTTTTTTAAGAATACATGGTGCTGGGGCTTCTGCTGTTCTCTGCAGCGGTAACTGTTCACTCCAGTATCAGATCGGTGGCTCAGAAATCCTCCTTGTTTTAGTTTCATTTTTGAAAATATAAAGCAGAGAAAAACGCAGTTCTTTAGAAGCAGAGTAGATACTGCCATGATTTACATTACAGAAGTAATGACTACGGGAAGTATGACAGCTGGAAATGTAGTTGCAGTTAATATTGGAATTGGGTTTATTAGAGGATAGTATTCTTTGGCATCAAAACACATCAGTAGAATTTTGGCAGTTTTCTGCATATTTGTCAGCACATTTTTACTGCATATTGTGAACAAACTGCACCGTATAAATCATAAAAAGATTGTTTATTGTGGAGTACAAATACATCTCAATATTAAAAATATGAATATTCTGAAACTATGTCCCCTTGGTTCTTATTATACTGAGCTAAAACCCTTGGCAGCACTATTTCTAGAAAGTTCCTGATACCGACTTTCAGATATGGACACACTTGCTGCTCACTTACAGCTCTCTTTAATGACAAGCCCTACTTGGAAATGGCTTAATTGGATTGTCTGCTTAATAGCATTAGGGTAGTTGTGCTGGTTTAGCTGAGCTGTAACAGTCCTTTGCTGGTTAAGAGATCAGTAAAGCAGTAAAACAAAGAGAAACTTCAGAATTCAGAGAAGAATCTTTGCTCCTCAGAGTCCTGCTGCCCTTAAAACTGGGAGTTGGGGGGTGGGGAGGGGGACTGCTGCAGAAACTGCTTCATAGGGTACCTGTATCGTTGGACTGCATTTAGTCAGAATGCTGTATTACTCCTTTCTGACTGGTTCAACTGGTTCACGTTTCTATTTCTGGTCAGCCCTGTAGCTTGGCACAGAGCACAGTGCCAGCACAGAAAGGATTTGTTGGTTTTGTCTGCAGTCTTGGTCCTACGGCTACGAAGAGGGATCTCAGACACAGATCCCTGGAAGAGGGCAAATTAAGTTCTTGTTGCTCCTTTTAACAAGTAATTTTTGGAAATAGACGTTTTGCATAATTTAGTGTTCAGGTGCTCTAATTCCTCATGGCGAGAGAAGAATCAGAAAAAATACAGAAATAGCTGAGAGTCATAGCGGGGTGAAAGATTAAATGACAGCAGTGGGCCATGGCATCTCGACAGGGTTTTTTTATGAGGAAAAGATTGGGTTGTGTGGGTGGTTGTTTTGTTTAATATTGTTTCCTGGCTTTCAAGAAGTTGTTCTGAATTATTTGAGATGTCTGGTTTTGCATTAGCTCTGTGTACAGAGAAGGCTTCATTGATCATGTGCTTTAATGTGATTAGAGAAGACTACACGGGTTGATAAAATACTCTTTTGTTAGAAGTGTATAATACGTATTTAACAAAATTTCAAGCAGCAGATGGCTAATTAGGTAGTTTGGTGCTGCTCAGCTGATCAGATGTTCTAGCTCTAAATAAAAACGTAACAAAACTTGATTTGAATATTTCAAACACTTACATAATGTCTCCTAGTTAGTATGAAGTAAAGGGAGTACTGTGGGGCTTGTCCATATTAATGTGGAAAGACAACATTAGTATTCCTCTTCCTGGGGAGTTGGCTTTATCTGGTGCTGTGATTCTGTTCGTTGAGGCAGCACAGACTAATCGGGGTATTGTGGCTGTCGTTTCAGTCCGCAAAGTTTTTCAAAACCACATCCAAAACGAAATTAGGAAAATACTTAAGCACACATGGAAAACTTAGTCATTTTTCATAACATTTCTCTCTGAGATTCCAAGGCATTGCATCACAACGAGGACTTAATTTCATGTGGTGTCTTTCTAACTGTGTCAGGTCATTTTCACAGTTAAATACAGGAACAGAAAATATTACAGGAAAACTAGGAATAAAAGTACTTAGTTACAAAATTAATTAGGGAGGGGAAAGCAGAGATTACAAAAGTGTTAGAAATTCATATTTGTAGGTAAAGTTTACTGTGGGCATCTAGGAGACAGTTCTTTCCCCCAATGTGAGTGTTGTGGGGAAGATGGTCATGTAAGTGAGGGATGCGTGTGAAAGGGAAATGCAGTTAGATAAATAGGGAGAATGGGTTTTAAAAGTAATGAAGGGCAGCTTTGTAATTGGACCTGGGAGTGGAGAAGACGTTCATAAGCTTGAAGAATTGTGTTTCCAGAAACTGGTCGTATAATATGGTACCATATATGACTGTGTTAAATACTGTTCTATTTGTTAAACAAGTGAAATGGAACACTTCCTACGCGGTACCATGTACCACGTATGTAGTTGTTTATGGAGGCCAGAATTTGGAAATAGTTTTCTCATATATGTTGCATGGAGAAATCAGCAAATTTTTCTCCTCCCTTTCCTCTCCTCCTTTTCCTGACTGAACCTTTTCATTACAGTCTCAGACTTGATAAGCTAAATGCAAGCAGTGATTTGCATTGTTTCCAGTCTGTGCAAAGGCCAAAAGATGAAATACATGATGCTATCTCTGTAGTCTTTAGCTTGCTGCAGAGTTTTTAAAGGCTTTTCACAAGACGAAATAAGCCTATAGCTTCTGAAATTGCCTCAGAGCAATACCAAGTTACTGTGTACTTTCAATCCAGTTACTTGTCTGCTTCTCCACAGAAGATTTTTGAAGTTCCAGTCTCAGAAGAACTGCACGCTGTTGGCAGACAAATTAGTGCTGTATTAACATTTTGTTTTTATTTAAAGTAATCTCTCCAGGCAGGGTCAGGAGTGTTATTTGCAATAACCTTTCAGCCTTGCTTTTGATGCCGGATGACTCAACATGGCTGTTGCCATAACGTAGCGTGGCATGGCTCTTCTGAGTGATAGGAGAGGAGGAGGAGAGATATTTGCCTATCTCTTTTAATTGATTTCCTCTATCCTTCTTCAACAAGCTGTCAAATTTGAATGTTTGCCCCAGTTTTCTTTGTCATATGTCGGGTTGGTTGTTCAAAGCTGGCAAGAATTAGCAGATATTCTGCCAGTAAGGAGAATTCAGATGCCATAGATGTCCAAGAATATTGGGGAAGCAGTGATTGGGATTCGTGCAGTGAATTGCGTTTATAGGGCTGTCGCCACCAAGGCACCTGACCATAGAAGAACATATTTTCCCTTCTGGAACTCCTCACAGTATTATTCTCTGCAAATGTTGAGCCATTAGTTCTGTAGCTCTTTCATTTCAGTTTCAGTTCTCTGATTCATTGACTTTGGTATTAGTTATCATCTAGGAATGACTGAAACAAATTCCCTTACCATTTAAATAGACTCCTGTATCCTGATTTGATGTGTGCTCAAGGCTGGTATTTTTGCCCAGAACAGATTGGAGTTAGAGGAATAACGTGAGCCCATACAAAACACATGAGATTGGCTCCATACTCATTCCTATTTGCTCCTGTACCTTGGAAACAAAGGATGGCATGACAACAAAACCAATTCGGGAAGACAGGTTAAACCTCACAAACATTTGAAATGTTTTCTTGTGGCAAAACTCTCATTCTTATTGTTTCAGAATGGACTTTCAAGTTTTAGCATGCATAAGAATAGTCTGTTTGAACCTCATCTGTGGTTGAAATCAAGACTGGTAACTGGAAGATATAAAACATCTTTTAAATGTAACAGCACTTTGTTAAATTTTTGAGAACAAAAGAAAAAATGTCTTGGGTCTGTCTGCAGCTAAAAATAATTTTTAGTCTGAGCTTTTAAAGATATTTTTTGGAGAAATTGTACGTCAAAAGTTTCCTGCCAAGAGTGTTTCTTGTCTGAATAGAATTAAGAGAAAGGACCATAAAAAGTTGGGTTTTCATATACAGCAATGCTCTCAATGAAGCTGCTACTTTTGGTTGGGTTTTTTTTTTTTCTTTACCCCTGCAGTGTTCTGTAGCTCAGCCTGGTAGGGCAGCGAGTGTATCACATGGCTCATGCATCATCTCATGAAAGGTTCTGGAAACTGACTTGATCTTCTTGCTCTTTTTTCTATGTTCTGATGGATCTTCTAACTGAAGTTGGGGACAGTAGCCCTGCGCACGAGCAACACCATTAATGTTCTTCTAAATGTGTCTTTTTTAGAAAAAAAATTGTCTTATTTTTTACTTATACTGCTCCCTAATTTTTTTAATCTGTTCTGCAGTTGTGTCTATGTCTTGATTTCCCCAATAACCCAGTGGAGCCAGGATGAGGATGTTAAAGGCAAATGTCAAAACATGTCAGAAATAGTACGCTTGAGCTCGCACTCCAAATGAATTATCTGTAGAAGGATAACAACGTAATAGTTCAGGACAGGGTGACTTTAAAAACGTCTTTTCATACGAAGCTCACTGACATAGGTGTAAGTTCCACATTCGCTAGTACTGTGGCTTGCTGTTTGGTTAGGTCATTCAAGGCTATGCCAAAAAAGAAAGAAAGAAGGTATTTATTTTTGAATAAACACTTGTGGTGTAGTTTGAAGGTCTCTTTATTCATGCTGAGGCAGCAGTGAGGTGAACAAATAGTGTTTGCTTCCCTTTTCAGTTCATCTTCAAGAAGGGCTTTTCTTCCTTGGTTAGACTCTTTCAGTTCAGTCACCTAGCAACTTCTGAGGGCCTTTGATTCCGACATTAACCTCTAAATGCAAAACCAGTAAGAAAACAAGGGTCCTCAGAAAGGCCAAACTGAAAAACTATGAGTCTTGAAGTTGGCTGCTACAACTCAGTAGCAATCCATCAGTATTATACTTTAATTCTTAAATTCACATTTCCAATAAGGACTGTAAATTTTAAGACTTTTCAAAGCCAGTTGCAAGTCACCGTGCTATGAAATGTAGTTTAGGAAACATGCAGCTGTTATAATATTGTGTCTCTCCATATGTCCACATTTTTCCTGAATTACGATAATCTGATGACAAAATACATGGTTAAACTTCTTAAGTTCAAGCTAGAAAAAGTTTGCAGCAAGAATTTAAATATTTGTACTGTCTTCTACATTTTTAGAAACACTTGCACTAGTTTGATTCCAATTTTAACAACTATGTCTTCCTACTCAAACAAGCTTTTCTGCAACTGTCAGAAAGAAATTTGCCTTTTTCTTGCCACGCGGCAGTGAAGTACTGTAATTCAGCAGATAGCAAAATGTATTACAAGTTAGTTTTAGCAGACCTCAACCTATATTTAGAAAAATATATGAAGAGGAAAGATAGGAAACAATGTTGAAAGCTAAGAAGAAAAGAACTAGTATGGTACACAGGATCTGTCTTGGCACTGTCTAATGCTGCATTCTATCACTGTTAGTTCACTTGAAAAATTAGATGTGAGCATTGCTTGGACAGTATTGTCAATTATTTTTAAAAACCACGGTGAATGTGTCTGTCTGGTCCATTTGTCCATCTTTCAGAACACTTGAATATCACTTCTCTGAAGTGTTATAATACTCATAATAGAAAAGGGCGTTCATTGTTGTCAGTATAAATTTGGAACTTTGAATTGCTAAATAAAATGAGACCCACAGTATAGCTACAATCTTAGATATAGAACCTCCTCTGGTATCACCATTCGTCTATGTGAAAAGAGCTGTGATCGGCCACACCGAGAAGGGCTTTGCTGCCTTAGCACTGAACACAGTTTGGAGAACAGGGTGAGGGAAAAACTACAAACATGAAGAGCCAAAGGGTTGCAATCGTCATATTTTTCCAGGAAATTACTAAAACTAGTGTGAAAGAGTATTATTCATTGCAGGGCTTGGGCAAAGGAAAATATACAGCTGTATATTCTGCAGGAAAATTCTTTTTCAGGCTGTCAAAGGCCATGAATGAAACATTCATCCTTTCAATGAACGTGTTGTCCCTGAAGAAGTCATGTTTTGAGTGGAATAAAATTAGTAGTTGAAGGAATGGAAAAGAATATTAAGTGTATTAAGTAAAAGAACAGATATTTCATTTTAGACAGCCCAGTTTATTTCAAGTTTTTGTTATAACACAGCTTTGGGATCCTGTTTTATTGCATTTTCTGTGTGCATGTGCCCATAAAGTCCTAAAAAGCCATGACTGGATCGGAGGTCTGAAGAATGCTCTGGCAGCATTGCCCGGAGAAGGGATTGCAGTACGAGGTTAAGATCACCAAGTGATGATCCCTTGTATAAAAACCGATTACTGAAACTGGCAGTTCCGTGGAGATACAAGGATCCTGTAAGTGACTCATGATATGCAGGGTACAATGTACCTCTTTATTGCATTCTTGCTAGAAATGATACTTCAGTAGTTTAAATGATTAAACCAAACTTTCGTTAGCAGGAAGTAATCAGTGAAATGCATCCTCCCTTAAATCTGCTAAATCTACTAATACTTTTAGTACTTTTAGTGCTTTTAGTGCTCACTGACGCAGCAGTGTATATTTGATGCAGCATGCGGTCCAAAAGCTTCTTAGGCTCTCTTAATCTTAAAATCATGAAATGATGCGTCTACCCAATGTGTTGATTCATTTGAGAGCAGGTTCCTTGCTACAAACGAAGACCTGTCATGTGAGCACAGGTTTTCACCTTGAGATTCCAATTCTTTATTGCCACCTCTGACTCAATTTTATTTTTATCCTGCTGTTTCGATGCAAAGCTTGCTGTGAGAATACAGACTGCTGCGTCACCTTGGCAATTTACAGGCAGTTCGAGTTGGTCACATCTGAAAATTATTAAACTTCTCCATAACATTAAAATGTTAAATGCTGATAAAAATATACAACTTTTGATCTTATCCATTCTAACCTAGAATATTGAAAAGGTAGTAAGAGTCATAGGTAGCAGCCACCACCTTGTGTAGTAGCCAAGAGCCAAAAAATCTGAAATCCTGAAAAAAAACAACGTTTAAATGGACAGAGGTTTCCTGTGGATCATACTAAGCCTGTGATAAGTGCTCCGCGTAACTCAATCACAGGGAACATGGAGTATAACTGCTTTTCATTAAATTCAGTGATTTCAGGTAGAAAACTTAATGACAAAGGTTGCAGCCAGGGAAAGTTAGAATATATTTTCCCCATCAGCTAGAGAAGAGGCAATTAAGACATCTTCTGGGTCAATGAATGAGTCTAGACACACTAATAGCCACTGGGGAATTTGCATCTATTTTTCCAGCTTGCATAACATGTCCAGAAATTGGTCCAAAAAGGGAAGGAATGAACTGAAAATGATGAAAGTCAGTGTGCTCTATTTATAGGGGACTTTGGTTTGACTGTCCTTGCACACATGCTGCTTGGTCCTGCCTGAGTTTTCTGCTGTGATTTCTGTATACGGAGTTGACATGATCAAATGCCTGAGCACTCGCTGTGTAGCAGGAGGGCAGCACTTAGACACCAGAATAAAGATAAAATAGTTTTTAACCTGAAATCCCTAGGAACAAAATCTTCACTAAGTGTCCTACTAATGGAGAAGGCACGAGGCAACACATTAGCTCTCGTTTGGCCACACCAGCATGGGAATTCTCCTTCTTTGGTGCAGTGCACGCAGACAAACGAGCCAGATGCATCGGCTCCAGCCCAGCAGCAGTAGCTGGCTCTAAGCACAATGCGTACACAGATTATCCTGTAAATTTAAAACTTCTTTTACTTCAGCCAACATATGGGATGAGATTAATCCAGTCACATTTAAATGCCAACATTGTAAGTTTTAAACTGAGAGAAGTCTTGAATCCCTGTATAGCCTACGGAGAGAAATGGACTCTCTGCAGATGTGATTAATCTCCTCTGAAAGCTATGTTTTAAGAGTAGTATCCATCTTTTCTAATGGGGGACCCTTCCACATGATGCAGGCAATTTACTTCAGGAGGTGATAAAGCACTTTTCAAAGAAGTGCCTGCTTC
>NW_010405399.1:17268-22929 GCF_000710305.1 Buceros rhinoceros silvestris | reverse complement strand
CACTGATTATAAAGCATTGAGCTCAAACAGATGTGATTTCTGTACATGTCTAAACACCTAGATGAGATAAATCCCACTGTCATTCTGAAATAATGGGGAAACCCAAGACAATCCCCCCTCCTACTGTAATGTGATGAATCATAATGCTTTGTCAGGAAGCAGGATAATATTTTTATTTACAAAGGAAAATCAGCTGTAACCCAGGAGAGGAACCAAGTTGTGTCACTCAGCAGAGGTGAAGACCTGGGTTTATGTTTTAACGGTAGTGTCTGTTAGCTTAATGGGTGGAGAGCTCTGCTGACTTCGTGTCTGGAGGAATCCAGGAGGGCATTAACATGAGCGTATTCACAGGGGTGTGAGTACTATGCAAAAGAAGCTGTCGCATGAACCGAAATGCTTGTTCCTCTTACAGCAAAACAGACTTCATTGTAAATTCCTCGCTAACAGAATCATAAACATGTACGGCGTTACTGGAAGCAGAATTCAAATGGACAAAGTATGCCTGAGAGGGGAGTCATCCTCTGAAAAGGCTGAAAGCCTTTTGAGTATGCTGAGGTTTTAATAATTCTTGTATCAAATTGAATAACTACCCTGAAGTAGGAATAATTTTCCACATTAAAAAGATGGTATGGGGTTCATTTTTTTCTTCTTTTACCATAGGCCATTTTAAAAATCATTTAATAAAGCCTCGTGTAAGATCCTGAAATGAAGTGGCCAACATAATGCATAGTCGGTCAATTTTTATTGCGCAAAAGCTCTTGAAAACAGGGTAAAATATGCATCACTGCAGATCAGAACAGCGTGTGCCACCTACTATCAAACCACCACGAGTACTGTAGAATGTTGTCAGGTTTTGGTTGCCTCTTACTCCAGAAACTTGAGCAAAACATACTGTTACAAAGTCAAACTCTTACTCGTGTTACACTAGGTGACGGATGTACACTGTTCAGGTTAAAAAGCCAGTATTTTGGTCCGCGGAGGGGTTTTTTGAAGGTGTGGGTCTGGCCCGTTTCATGAAAAGCATTGTTTGCTTTCTGGAACAATTCCAGCGAAATCACAGAACCGTATCGGTCACTAACCAGTAGATACCAGCCTGCTTTCCCCTCTTTGAGAGGTTGGATGATTCACTGTCCCTGTTGAAGCGACAGGAACAGGCGATGTCGTATTCTAGAAGACCGTTAGATTTCCAGGTACAGCCGTGCTCTCCTCTGCACTGACACAAACAGTTGAGGATGTGCCCTGTGCTAGGTTTCCTGATGTGTTAAATATCATGAAGGTGTGCTGGGATGAAGGTTTGTTTTCTGCCATCGGTGTAAGAACTGGAAGTTATTATAAACACCTTGCCAGTAAAATCACTTATTTCTTGTCTTAGTCACGACAGCAGAAGTGGTGTAAAGGGAAGAGCTAAAGTGAGCTGAATTACAAATTCAGCCAGAATTTCTTAGTAATGTAATATGTTCTTATTAGATTAAAGTATTAGGAAAAAAAAGGCTCAGAGATTTGCATATCCCTTTAATGGGTTATTTCGAGCTTCCATTGAAGCAGATACACTTTTAGCAGATTGACTTGAATGCCAGTTGAGTAATAGAGCAAGAAGAAAAGCCATAATCTTTCCCTTTAGAGCAGCGACTCATTTAAAGCTGAAATATGACTAATTACCACAACTGAACTTGTGAAACCCCTTGCATTTGTGAGTAGACTTTCTGTGTTAATGTCTCTGTGAATGGATGTAAAATCCAAACTAATAAAAACCTCTCAAGACATAAATAGCATGTTTTCTTTTCCCTCACAAACAAATAAAACTGCATGAAATACCAGTTTATTTGATGTAGAAGTAGTTTTAAAGAAAAGTTTGCTATTTTTTGTGGCTTTTCTACAAAAGCTTAAAGCAATTGAAGTAGCATCAAATTTGTTTTATAGAAATATGAAGATTGTGTGATAAGAGCGAGGTCCATTATGCAGGAGGGATGTTAACCATGAATTCCTGGTTACAGTAATACCTGATATTACCGTTATTACTAGTGGTGTTAGCTGTTGCTTAGCGGAAGTAAGTCTGAGAAGAAAACGTAAAAACCCCCTCAATTCTGCAGTTGTACTGTAAGGCAGTGCAGAGAAGAGACAAATTTAAAGGCATTAAAATAAAGAAATGGGGCTCTGTCCTCAGCTTCAGTGCACATTGCCAGCACTGCACATTTTTAATGTAATAGAACATATTTTTTCTGTTCCTTTTTTTGATTACTCATCTTCAATTTGTTCCAAATTCTGAGTCACTTTCATAAATCTGTTTATAACGAGTTCTATCCAGTCAGTGAGTTTCAGAGCAAATACATCCATTGGTTTTTCAGTTGCAGGAATTCTCACCAATCACGTGTAATGTGACTCAGGCAGCCTCTGTATTTTTCATAGAACTGAACATTTTAAAGCACAATCTTTATAGAGCTATATAACGTTAAAATAAAGGAGTGGCAGATGGTTTTTCAGTTGCAGGAATTCTCACCAATCACGTGTAATGTAACTCAGGCAGCCTCTGTATTTCTTTCATAGAACTGAACATTTTAAAGCACAATCTTTATAGAGCTATATAACGTTAAAATAAAGGAGTGGCAGATGGGTGGGAAAAGGGGACAAAACTTGAAACAGGGATTTTTCCTGTGTGTTCTCCAGTGTGAGGATGCTGAACCTTTCTTACTGAAGACTGTGATGCTGTTCCACAACCCAGGTAAACTTCTCCCAGTCAGAAGCAGTCTGGTCCTGCCCTGGTGCTGCGGTCCACCCAGTTGTCTGGCTAATTGCATACCAATCCTTTCTTACGCAGTAATTTGGGATTTGGTGGTGGTTTTTCTTTCTTTCTTTCTTTCTTCTTTTCTTTTTTTTTTTTTTATCAGTGTATCAGCACCAGTAGCGTGCCAAGGAAGGAATCCTTGAGTAAGTACCCTTGAGCCCACTCAGCTGAGATTGCCAGCAAAGAGAAGGGTCTAGTCCAGGGCAGGAATAAGCAGCTGGGAAGTGGGGAAGGTACCAGAACTGTTTCTTTGAGCAGCGATGCTGTTTTATGCCTGTGTGAGGCAGGTGTGAAACTACGGACTAATGTTCCTTTCGTTAGTACCGAATTTGACAGGTTGAGGTTGTTCAGCATGTTTTCTGCCCATCGAGCACAGCCAGCCTGTGCCAGAGGAGAATTCTTCCTGCGCTGAAACTGGACTTCAGCTGCTGTAGGTTTGCCCTCCAGTGTGGAGGGATGTTTTTAACCAGACTAGTGAAGAAACTAGTTTTTCTGAAGAAACTTTCTCTGGAAAAGCTCTAGCCAGAGTGTTTTGTGACCCCTTCATGTTCTCCCCCTTTCTCCTGGCCATTTGCCTAAGACACAGTTGAGTCCCATTTTGACATTCTCTGCTGAATTAGTGAATGACACATTTGCAAGTTAGTCACAACACTGAAAATTCATGTTGCATCCAGGTATTAATGGAAGTTTGTTTTCTTATGTAGTAGTTTGTTGATATGTGATATGTTCAAGTATGTTGGATGTACAAACTTTGGAGCCTGAAATTACTTCTACATTTATCGTGCCGCTTCAACATAATTCATGTAGAATTCATCTGTTTGCATGGCAGTTGGATTCTACTGGAACTTGTTGTTTTCCATCCGCTTCTCTAACAGTTTGCCATTGTTTACAGAGAGAGCATGCAGTTTTATATAAATCACTTGCTTTCGTATAGTTTTACTGCGTTACTTTACTCAATTTGTGAAGGACGTAAGAACCCTGCAGTGTGCAGCATTAAAAGGCATGAAATGACTGAAAATAAAAACCATTTTTGGCCAAAATAATGGCATATTCACAATCAGAAATATTAAATAGCATTTAAAAAGTGTGGGTGAGAGGTAATGAATGAGCTGCATTGTATGAAAGGGCATTATTCAGGCTACTGGTTATAAGGACTTAAATTCAAATCTTGCAAGGGAAGAGTAGCTTTTTTTATGTATTGCTCTAAACTAGCTATGGAATAATCTTTGTTACTGAACTGAAGCCTAAGGAGGAACACTGCCAAGTGCAGACATTGATCCGTTAGAACTTGGACATTCAAGTGCTCAGTGTCTGAATTAGCAATTCAGGAAGTAAGAGATGCATAAACATAGATGGTAGCACTGGGGAATCTCTTTCAGTGAGGTGACTTGCAACAGACTTTCTGGCTTGTGTGCACAAGGTTCAGTAAACCTTGAGGCTTTGTCATCTGTTCTCAGTTTTCACTGTTTCCCATCGTTGTATAGGCTTCAGGGCACAACAAAGCAATCCTGTCTCAGGGAAGTGCTGTGATTTTGGTATCCAGGTCTTTTTTCTCTATGGGCTCATAGTTCCTCAGCAGTACTGCCAGTGCGCATTCCCTCGCCGGCATTGTACGTGCTCTCTTGCATTCATGGTTGTGCACTTCATGCTTGGATGCGAGCAGTTTCGTTCTCTTACCAGTGTGGTGTGAAATCTGGGGAATCTCTTTCAGTGAGGTGACTTGCAACAGACTTTCTGGCTTGTGTGCACAAGGTTCAGTAAACCTTGAGGCTTTGTCATCTGTTCTCAGTTTTCACTGTTTCCCATCGTTGTATAGGCTTCAGGGCACAACAAAGCAATCCTGTCTCAGGGAAGTGCTGTGATTTTGGTATCCAGGTCTTTTTTCTCTATGGGCTCATAGTTCCTCAGCAGTACTGCCAGTGCGCATTCCCTCGCCGGCATTGTACGTGCTCTCTTGCATTCATGGTTGTGCACTTCATGCTTGGATGCGAGCAGTTTCATTCTCTTACCAGTGTGGTGTGAAACATGGGACCCAATTGCAACCAAGTGGAGTAGAAGGCAGATGCACGTTCATGCATTACGCGTCTAGTGACTAACTGCTCCCAGACGTCATTTTGGGGCTGGATGCCAGACTACATGTCTGGTTTTTGTTGGCGTGCTTTCCCGCAGCCCCCAACTCACTGAAGTGCTAGAAGAGTCCTACAGTTAAGCAGAGAGTCTGATGACACCTAGATTTGTGACCTCTACTGAATTCTTCCTGGTGAAAAAGAAGAGGTCCATTTTAACTTAACCAGATACCTGGTAGGGTGATTTAGATGATGCCTCTAGCAGTAACATCTTTTAGAATAGAGGGATCCACTAGTACTTTTATTAGTTTTGGGATAATACAGCATAAGTGCACTGTGGACACTTTGTAAAAGCCTGGTTTCTGCTGATGTTAAATGCATGTTGTAAAAAGGCTGAATTCTCTTGTTGTGCTGTACTTTAGATGGAGGACAGTCAAGCTAGTGAGGGAAAATATTATTTATGTCAGAAAAACTTTAGTGTTCAAAAGAAAGTGGTTTCAGCAATTTCTCTTCAAGAAACATTTAAAAAGTTTTTATTCTTTAACACACATGAAAACCAGAGAGATTTCTTATTTTACCTATTTAATAATCTGTGCTTTTAAAAACTGTCAACTGAAAGCTCAGGTTTTGGTGGTGGTTTTCCTCACCAAGATATAGATTTGATTTGCAGTTACGGAATACCTTAATTTTTTCAGTTGCCTCTATGATTTCTTCTCAAAAGTGCTGATGTGTTGTACAGTAACACCTTGAATAAAAATGCTCTGAAAAGATAGTAATGGCAGAAATTAATTTGCTTTGCTTTTGGATGCTAGA
>NW_010405399.1:0-17217 GCF_000710305.1 Buceros rhinoceros silvestris | reverse complement strand
ATGAGCTGCAGTCTCTTTTTTTTTGTTTGTTTTTTTGGGGATTTGAGTCATGCCTTACTGAAGTCCCTTACTGCTGCTTGAAAATTCTTTGCGTGTTGGAAGCAATATTCTCGGATGAATGTCAGCTAACTTATCACTGACATTCATGCCTCATTTTTTACTCAAGCTAATATATTCCTTTTAGTAAATATGTGGGATAGGTAATGGTGTTTACCTTTCCATATCATGAGGATACGCCTCATTCTATCTGACATAAATGAAGACATACTGTTTATATTCCTGCTCCAGTGAGCCAGCAAGAACTGCACAAATATGTCAGGACCATACAGTGGAAAATGCTTGTATATGATTTTCATAGTCAAGGTTCTATATGACTTAGTAACAAGAACAGCTGTAACTCCTAAGAGCTAAGAACTCAAATGTAGGCTAAGTTTTGGGGAGCATTTTGAGATGAAGATCAAATTGTAGGACTGCTGTCTATACTGTCTAGACAAACTGAAGAAATCTCAGTTCTCTGACTTTATCATGCCAGGCAGGTTGAGTTTTAACATTCATGTAGGTTATTGCATGGTTGCTTTATCTAGTATAAATCTAGCCTTAATCTCGGCTACTAGGGTGGCCTTGGGGTTCTGTTTTTGCACTACCTGAACTTCCATGTTCTGTCTGTTGAGCTCACTCAGGGAACTGGTCCAGCTAAAACCTAACCTTGCCAAAAAAAATTGGCTACATAAATGTTAAGACATAGAATCAAGCAGACAGGGGCACTGGTTTTGACAGCAATGTGCCGTATGTCCAATTAAAGAGGTCATTTAACCATGACCTAAGAAAACCCCCCTCATGTCTGCTCTGCGTGGTGTGTTTCCCTGAGAGTGCAAACATTTGAGCTGGCAAAGCACTGGGAATCAGGTGTGTAAACTAAGTAGGGCTCTATGTGAGAGCCAAGTGCTGAATTAGTAGACCGGTGGATCCAATTAGTTCAATTTTCCTGAATTCATGCTCAAAATGTACCTTTCACTCTAAAAGTTACAGTGTCTGTATGGTGACAGATTCCGCTGACTGTTGCCATACTGGTTTTCTTTTTGCAAATCTCCCATCTCAACTACTTCATTTTGGATTTTTTTTTTCTTTAGATGTTTTAGTGCAAGTGTAAATAATTCATTCGTAGCTAAATGGCAAGTTTCCATGGTTTCATATTCTGTTATGTGTGTACTGCCTACCTCTGAGCCCACAGGTATTTCCTCTAAATACCACTTTTGCTACTTGAATTACTGTAACTTATGTCATTCACTCAACCATGTCATTTCTGTAACTACCAAACCTAAGAAATTAATCTGCTTATTATGGGTAAATAATGTACCCTGCAAACATACTGGGAGAAAAAAGTCTTCCACCTCTCAGGTGAGGGTGAATTTTTTTAATTCTGTGACTGGTTTCTCTATCTGTTGTCTCAAGTGTTCTGTTATGTTGGCAATAATTTTTTAACAGCAATTGGTCTAGTGAACAGTTCTGATTTTTTTTTTGTACATGTTGTTTTTCTTCCTGAGAACTCGGAGTTACTTTGGGGTTGTTTTCAGTGACTGTTGAGAGTAGGAATGTGATACTGAAGTTCCTAGAAGATGACACTTTAATAAGATGTTGAAATTGGATACAACTTTCAACAAATATTCAGCATTTGTTGAGTAACATAAAAATAATGAAGAGAAACAACAACAGAAATCTTAAATTAACAAAACCTCTTCAGGTTTTTGATATACCAGTACTGAGGCCGAGTGGGTGGGTAACATTAAAAACTCCAACCTGAACCCTTTGAGAAGTGTCTGAAGTGATTACCAGCGTATCAGATCATCTGAAAGTGAATGTCAAAGGGTTCCATCATCCTTTTAGTGAGCCTTGCATATAGAAGTAAATGTAGAATTATGTGATGATCCGCGTGGTGTAGCAGTTGTGAGTCATTCTCTTAGCAGGATTGTGTCCGAACAGGTATCACAGGAAGTTTATTTCTTGTAGTTCGGTACTAGGGATATAGCTCTGTTCGTATTTCACGCTACGCCCAGTGTCATCCTGGCCTCACTTCTTCCCATCCTGAAGAAAAATAAATACCATCTTTTGGCAATAATGGAATTACTGTGTGGATTGTGTTTACTGGCAAGTAAGGTTCATTAATTCTGTTAGTATGTTACAAGGTTTCTCAAATACAGCTGAAAGCCTGGACTTAAATGCAAAATATACCAAAATACTTCATGTTCAGCTCTTGGCATTCAGATCTGGCATTTCACTTTTTATATTTGTGTCCATACAAATCATGCTCAAAGTAGTAAATGTTTTGGTTTACAGCCACCAGTAGCTGGATAGAATTAAATTATGAAGTGCTGTGAAAAACAAGCTATAACTTTAAATCTAAAATATTTCTGAAAACCTGAAGGTAAGACCTTAGAGCTGTACTAGCATACTTTGTGTTTCATCAGTCCTCTGCGCTTCAAGCTGTGAAGGGATTCAGCGTTACTGTGAAGTGTGGCATGCAGGCTGTGTTAAATTGACCGTGTGGGTGATTTAACGTGAGATGAAAGATTAAGAAATCACATAAGTCTTTCAGACATTTGTCTTCAGTGCATTAGGCATCTCATGACAGAACAATGGAGTTTTCGGCTTGGTTGGCAGCAAAGAGCAGCTCTGCCCTTGGCAGCTTCCAGAGCTGGGGCTTTGTCAAGCGAGTCGTGGGCTCAGTGGATGGAGGCAGAACTGGAAGGACATGGCGTGTGGTGGCAACTGGGCTTGTAAGAGCAAAGCCATTGTGGTTGCTCCTAGTTTTAGAGAATATTTACTCACTGAAGACCTCATTCTCTCTCCCTGCTAGATGATGTGACTGGTATTCAGTGAAACTCTGTCCTGGAGCGTTGGTAGAGGCAGTTACCGTAACTCTCCAAAACTTTGCTTTCTGTTGGCATCCAGGATTCCAGCTGTATTAAAAAACAAAATCCAACAGCTGCATTCTGCAGATCGGGTTCATCTTGTATCCTGTCATTTCATACAGTCTTAAAATATGGACAGCCTGTGCTGCTCCGTACTGCTCACCTTCCCGGCCCTTTATTTCTGCGTTAGGTAATACATCAAACCGGAGGCAGCTGCGCTATTTAAGACATCCCCTTTCGGTGGTTAGGGTCACTGCTGAATTAGTTGAAAAAATTTGAAGAGCTGATGTTCAGTGTTTCACAAGAACCGCATGTGGGCTTTCACGTCGTGATGGTTCTGTAGTTGAAAGAGCTGTGCTGAAAGTTCCTGGCTGATGGGCCAGCACACAGCTACAAAGCGGGTTGGAGCAGACCCCCCCGGTGTCTTTGTTGCTGGCGTACACCATGTTATGATCAGCAGATTTTTAAAGTGAATTTAAACTACACAAGTGATATAAAACGTGGAGAATTGTGGGTCATCTTTTTTGTTGTTACAGTTTCTAGAAATAGCTATTCCAGCACCGTTTTCAATAGGTGACTTCGGGGTTATTATTCATTTATAAAATGGGACACCTCAGAGGAGAGATGAATAGCTTTGTGAAATTTTAGCAAGGACTTTTCATAGAAATGGTAATCTCTGTCTTTTAAAAAGTACATTAACAAGTAGATTGAAACAGCGTTGAATACTTCATATTACATTAAATTCTTTGATATTTTGAAACTCTTCCTCAGTTTTGCAAACACTGCGTTACAGTTTTAGGGGAAAAACAAATATTATATATGTTCTTTTCCATGTAGTGGAAGGCAGAAATGACAAATCTGGTATCACATGTGTCTGAACATAGCGTTTACACAAATCTGAATATATTATGTGGGGTATTTTACTAAATCCAAACTGTTCTAAGATGTGTTATATAGCTGCAGGTGTATATTTATCATTTTATCCCACAGCACTACGAGGCCTGCCAGAGTTGTTAGGATAGATGAAAATGTATATGCATCCTCTGCCAGGCGTGCAGACGGTATTTGCACCCTGTTGTGGATCTTGCAAAGCCAGCTTACCAGCAACATCCATCTGTTTGATACTTAGTGTAAAGGAGTTAACGACCTGAGTAGTTAAGACTGTCCAGACGATCTGTATAATCCTTTCACACAAATAAGATATTGCTGTTAACCATTACTTTCTCTTACATTTTTAAAAAATACGTGGTAGAGATCTTATTTCTGTCCTCCTCCAGACTTATTTAGCTTAACTGAACTTGACAAAATTGAAAATCTGTGCAGCAAGGTGAGATATGTGGACCTGAGCATGCGCAAAGCAATTTGACTGCTAGATTTGGAGCCTAGAAGTCGGCGTCAGCCCTGATTTATCAATACTGATTTTGGTAGTTCCTGTACTTTGACTTTAGGGTTGGTTTTTGATGCCACTTTGAGAAGGTAGTTTGAGTTTTGCAGAAACTGCAATGAGCATAAAGATGACCCATGAAGCACGCAATGTGTAACACTACACAGAGCAGTGCTGGGGAGGTGCTGCGCGGCCTCGTGGTGTTACAAAAGAGCTTTAAGAAGCTTAGTAACAGGTTAAGGTGATGGGGAGAGACGGCTGGTTTTCTTATTAACCGTGTCATCCCGGAACAGACCGTATCTTGCTGGGCTGTCGGCTGGTGTAGTGAGAAAAGCATTGAAAATGCCAAGAGGGAAGAGGAGTAGTAAGCGTTAGCCTGGGTACTCTCTTGAGATCACACTCTCTTCTAGAAGGGGTGAAACACTGGCAGAAAAGCTGGCTGCTGTGTTATAAATTATCTATGTTGAAGAAGTCAGGGTAGTGTCACTTTTAAAAAATTCCCTGTGGATTCAGTATGCTAATAGCATTCAGAGGCAGTGCTGCTTGACATGGGTTTGGTTTATAATCTACAGCCTTGTTCATGTTTAATATAAAAGGAATTTTCATTATTTTTTCCAAGTTATGGATAAAGACAAGTATAGTGAAATCCTATCTCTTAATTGCTGCTCTTCCTGCTCTGGAAATATTCCCTGTTCCTGAGTTTAACCTATTCCCAGTAAATTTATTTAAACAGCACAGATTGTTTTAATAACAAACGTGGTTTCTTATTTAAATGATTTGTCTATTTTGAAGCAGTACCCTACTTCTGTTTAATGTAATTGTTATATTTAATCTTAGTCTGAACTAATGCATGCCATGTGACAGATTCATTCATTGCTGGGTGTCGTGCAGGAAAAGCGAGTTCAGCCTGTAATATGGCCCCTTGGGGAAATTCTGTGGCCTCACTGAAAACGCAAAGCATGTGAAACGGCACCATAAAAATTATACACTGCTCCAAGCTACTGTAGAGGCCCTTAAAGTTCTCTAGTACACTCAGAGTCACACTGAGTGGTTTTGTGCTTATGATACTTCTGTTGAAACTTCTTAGTCCACCTGAGAATCAATTCTTGTTCAAAAGCAACAACAAAAGCCAAAAGAGGAAACCCAACAACAGATACTGTGTGTACCCAGTTGCTTCCCTGTCGCTGCCAACCAGACCTCCTCTAACACTTCCTTTGGAAGAATCAATACTTGAAACCTAGAAGCAAATTCTGTCGGCAAGGACGCGTATACCTGTAGGGCAACGAACAGCAGAGCCAGAGCTTTAAAGTTTGCTTGGATGGGAAGATAATACCTGATCTTTACGGTGGTTATATGAATGTATCCTTTGAGTTGGAAGAATAGTCTTGACCATTACAAAAGTGACTTTAAAAAGCCTCACTGATTCTCTATAGACAATAACTGGCAGTTCAGGTAGAAATACATCCTCTCTGCCCTTCAGTTTTGCAGCTTAATTTGTTTTACTGAATAAATAAATACTGTGGTGTAGTCAATATTCATTTCTATTGGAAAGGCTCATCTAACCTGTTGTTTTTCTTCCAGGAGTGGGAGTGTAAGAGGGTTTTTTTAAAATATCTGTTGCACTTTTCTAGTAATTCCACACTGTGAAGTATATGAGTTTCGTCTTGATGTTTTTGCCCTGGTTCTTTGGTTGTAGAGCTGTTCAGTCAAATGGCTAAATGATGTGTGGGTGACGGGGGCTCAGCAATGGCTCTTCTCCTTTGGAGATCATTTAACAGAGAGAATTGCTTCTGTAATTTATTAGTGTAATATTTCTGTCGCATCAGTCGGTGTCAGTAACGGGTTTTTTAGCAGATAACTCTCACCCGACAATCTATCATGATAACCTTTGCACATCACGCCGTTTAGAAAACAGTTTGAAACTTACAGCAGTGCCTTGTAATTAAGTGACTGATTACTATATATACATTATTAATAACAATATGTTTTCCTCAATGTTGTGCACTGGCAGAAAAATGTTGGATAGAACAAATTGCTCTCCCTTACCTATCATAAATCCCGCAAATTCTGTTGTTGCATCTTCTTGTTTGCCGTGAGAATACTCTGAGTGCTCCTTACCACACTCTTCCTTGTTTTCATGATGCCCATTTAGCCTTTTCTGCTCTCTGCAGCATTGCTAGGAGGGCAGAGGGCGAGGGAGCAGCCGGGTAGATGCAGCATGCCAGTACAGAGCTGGCACTCATCTGTTTGTGCAACACAAGGCATTCTGTCTCCCTTCCTCCCTGGGCCCTCCTCGCGCCCCCACCCTGGGCTGCTCGAGAGAGTGTTTATCTCCAGTAAGTCCAGAGCTGGAAAGGATGAAGCTCACGATCATATTCTATAAACCACAGATCAAAACTACGCTTTCCAAATGTGGAAATACCTCAGTAATTTTCTTTTTAATTTTAACTGTCAGCCTTGAGATGCCACTTGCTCTCAAGCTACTGCGCATAATGTGTGGCAGCTTGCTGCTGCTTATGCTCTTGTTAAAATGTAAAGCAACAAATTTCCTGGCAGTCTCTGCAAAGTAGCGTATGATAACTTTCATTACAAGAGGTGGTGAACGTACTGTGACTTCCTAACAGCTGCAATAAGTGGTGAAGCTATTAACATCTTTTCAAAACAAGTAACAAGCGAAAGGTTATTTTTCATCTCTAGTCCTAAAATATGGCATGTTATTTTAAGCAGATAACATTTGGTTTGCACTTATCTGAACTAATTTTTACATTAATTTTCTATTGCTTTGTGAAATCAAGATGACCTTAAAGACTAATGCTAAAATACACTCTAATGGCTGGATTTCAAAATGAAAATTTGGATGTTAAATTCTGTGCGTGGAAATGATTGCTGCCAACAAGGGATTTTACTTCACCCTTATCCTTTTCCCATTAGATTTATCATTCCATGACAGTTGCCTATTGCTTTGTTTATTTTTAGGTCAAACAGTTTGGTTCTCATTTGAGTATTCCTCAAAGGTGAGACAGGGTTGGTGCTTTTGAATTGCTTACTAAGGAACCGAGTTCTTTGCAGACAGGTAACCCAATCCAAATCTACCTGGGAAATAAAGGAGAAAGAGTTGAGACTGTCCGCGTTGACGTGCACACAACAGTCAGTGGATTAGAGACTGAACAGAAAGTTTTTTAAAAGTTCAGTAGTCAACACTGATTGAAGTCTTAATAGGTGGCTTTTTCCCAAGTGCAGCTTGAAGTCCAAAAGGGCAAGTCCCGTCTGGCTGACTTCTTTTGGCAGCAGAATTGGTATTTCCATTGTCTTGTGATTAGCGTTGTTTTCATGGAAATTAGTAGCTCAAGTTCATAACCATAGGACGAGGCTGCAGCAGAGTGGCTCTGTTTTCTCTGTGTATCTGTCTTGACACTTATGATATATGATACTCAAAACAAGGTCGACGTCTCTAGTTTAATTCTTTAACGTGCTGTGAGAGGCTGACAACTTGGAGATAGGATGTGACTGCAGTATGCCATAAATATTGCCCAAAATAGATGCCCAAATACGCAGAGCTTTTGTACCGAACATTCTTGATCAATGAAGGCAGAGCTGGAGTAGCCAGTCTAAAATCCCAGTTGGAAGGGCGGGCATCAGTAAAGCAGCTGTGTTCTAAAACCTGCCCAGGGAGATTTCTCAGATCTTTATTATTACATTCATTATGTTGTATTTTGTAACTGTATGATCACTCCATAGAAAAGTGATTAGTTAACTCCTTTGTTTTCTGAAGGATGTAATGAGAATATTATTTTTTTGCACTTGACTTACTCCTGCAAACCTAAGTCAGGCTGTGGAAGGTTTGGAACCAAAAACACAACTTGGAAGTGAAACACTCTTCAGCTGCAAGTCGTATTAATAGAAGTTGCCACTTAGTGATTTTTTTCAGTTGGTAGAAACAAACCATCAAAATGAAAATTGTAGGATTCTTTAGGATTTGGATTGATTAACGAACTAGACAAACCAAGTGGGCAGCAGACATCAAGCCAGAACTCTGGCTCACGTAAAGTCTGCAGAGCTTATCTGGAGTCAGTGGAGTGAAGCCCATTTTATTCCATTTGCCAAAAGAATAAACATATGCCATGTCAGAAATAGAACATTGGAAACAATTGCTGCATGGGATGATGATTTGAGATTGTTGGAGAAAGAAGTAAGGGTGATTAGACTTCTTCAAAGCTAGACGGCTGGCTTAAGGCTGTACACGAGGCCAGCCTGGCGTTAACGGTGGAGTCATTGTATGCTGCAATGACAGGAAGGGGCACTCCGTAGCATCTTCCTCAGCTCTTCATTAGGTGAGAGAAATCAGTATACGTTTTAAATGGGAAAGAGAACTGTTAAAGACACCTCTTGAAATGACCTGTTTAGAAAAACCGAGATAATTTAATTTGGTTTTGACTGAAGCTGAGGAAATCAGTGTTTGCAATTGCCAATCAATTGAAATCTCTTTTATCCTTTGGAATTGTCCTTTGAAGTAGTGTGGGTTTATGTATTGGAAATGTAGAATTGAAGCTGTTTGCAGTATGTATTGTCTGTAAAGAAACGGTGAATTACTTTGGAATCGTTTCGTTGTTATCTCCTGACTCATTACTTGATGGTATGGTGTTTATTTCAAAATTTTCACAATCTCAATCTAGATTGTTCTGGTTTATTGGAATGCAGACAATTTTGGAAACATCTAAACTAAGCTTAACATTCAGAACTTGTAGTCAAGGTGAAAAGCTGCTTTTCAAAGTAGGCACACTCAAGCAAATTATTGTTTTTATGTGTTTTGGGGGGACGTGTGTGACCAATGCTGTGTGACAACCTATAGCCTCAGTCACATGATATAATTAAATTAAAATCAGCTTTCCTTATCTCAGAAAGAAAAGGTTCTTTCAGGTCATTCATAAATTTTAAATGGGATTCGTATTGTAACGAGGAGCTAATTTTCTTTTCCCATTATCTCCTGCCATTCCGTGATATGAGAACACTTTGTTCTCTACAATAGTCTTCACTCAGAGCTTTGGTTTCTCACAGAAGTAATTAACTAGTAGAGTCATTGGATCTTCGTAGACATCCTCACCAAGGCACAAGGCAGGTGAACAAATCCCTACCAAGGATGGGTTTCATTCCAGCTCAGCGTTCCTCGTTTACGCCTCCTGCTCTTGCCTGAATGAACATTTACAACTCCTGTCGCAGATACGGATTTAGATTCAGGAAATCTGGCTTCAGAGAACTGTTAATCCCACACTATATTTTAATGGTTTTATGGGCTGTTTCAAACATTAAAAAATTATCATTGTGTAATTTCTGATCTTCAAATGTGCATGCTTATCTTCTCTTTAATTGTATTGTTTACTTCATGTCTGCCTTTCTTGTGTGTCTTCATTTATCATGAGGTTCTACTATCTTTCACTGACCTACAGGTGAAAAATTTGACTGTCAGTTTTATTTCCTCTATAATTGTTTGTTACAACAGAAAAAAAAAAACCAAACCAACAAACCCACACCATGCCATTCTAACTCTTGGTTTTCCTTTTCCTACTAGTTTGCTGTTTTGTGGTTCATAAGAGATGCCATGAGTTTGTTACCTTCTCGTGTCCCGGGGCTGACAAGGGACCTGACACTGATGTAAGTACTTTCACATTTAGCATGTTGTTTTTACGCATGTGGTTACACCTGACTGTGAGAATGAATTACAAACAGTATCAACAGGCTCTTTATGATAGATAACGGTAGTCTGAGTGGGTTTTAACAGTTCTGAAGTGAACGCCTGTGGACTGTAAGATCTATTTTTGGTAAGGAAAGCAACAATGAAGGTGTGATTGAGAACAATATGCTGCAGAATGGGACAGCCCTGAGGTGTTTACCCAAGCGTGAAGTCAGCATTTTACTTTTGTTTGTCCTGTTGGATATGTTTGAGATTAACAGTTCCCAGGAAAGGCTGAGGCTTTTTCTGAGCTTTCTTTGTAACCGTCTTATCTCAAGGTTGAACTTCAGAGGGACCCTGGTCCTTGTCCTCGCTGCACACAAGGTTCTGTAGCTCCAGTTAGATGGCAGGTGACTCCCGACCCACCTGGCTTATCTGAGATGGGCTTCTGAAACAAACATTTTTGTGCTTATTCTGGTGTAGCAGTCAGGAAACACCCACTCTAGCTTGCTCTGTCAATACTTCTCTACACACGTGGCATTTTTGGTCAACACCCAGTTTTTACTTTCAGCACATCTGCTTACATGGCGAGATGCATGTACAAGAATTTTGTGTCGCCCTGCTGAAATAATAAACTAATCTTGTTTGTTCACATAAAAATAACATTTCTTTGGGTTTTGCAAATCCCGCTTTACAGTCAAGTAATTTAACATCTGCTTATGGGAACAATACATTCCAAGTGTTCTTTGTCTGAGCAGCTCTGTTTTGTTTCTTATAACGTATTCACACTCTAGATTGTAGGCTATTATCTCCTCTGATGAAATGCACCAGAAGACTTTTCTTGCTAGGTTTTAATGAGCTTCTCATGAATTGTTTTAATATGCTGGCCGTGGGATCAAAACAATATATGGGCAGAAACCACAAGGGCTTTTGGAAAATTTGAGATGTTAAAAAGTTTCCTTATTTTTAAATTTAAATACAGAGAAATGTCAAAGAACTGAGAAGAACTTTGAAAAGAGTTTATTTTAAAACTTTTCACATAATCTAAATTTAGGTACGTAAGTATTTTCCTTAAGTCAGTAGGGTAGTTACGTAGTCAGTAGGGTAGTTACCTAGTCAGTGTCTCCTTTTTAGCTGAGAGAGCTTTTAAGTGAAGTGTGGAGATTGGCTCTGTCTGTCTAGTGGAAGAGTTAAAACAGTCTTTTGGAATTTGGAAGCTGTGGATTTGAAGAGCTACAGAAGGGCTGAAATCCAGGTCTCCCTGTGTCCAGGCGAATGCTCTCGACACTGAGGTAGGTGACAGTGCTGGATTATCCTGATGTGTAGGTCCGGAGCTGTTAGCAGCAGACAGGCTGGGTGAACTGCAGCTTCGCCGATGTCAATGGCGAAATACCTGTTGAGTGTCGAAGTGGTTCATTACTTGTTCTCTAAACGCAGATCGTACCTACAAGCTGTGCATTGCTGATTTGCTTTGGTTGAACAAAACAGTTAAATCTAGTATTAACTTTGGGCTCAGCTGTGATGAGTCAATGACAGTCACTGTTTATTGTCAGGTTTAGTGGTGACACTCAGCAGCAGCTCTTCTACACCTGTAATGAATGGTTTGACTCTCAAAGGTGCTCTTGACTATTTTGTTTGAAACACAGGTTCTTCAGGGGTTTTTTCTCCTAAAGCTCATAAGTGAGAACAAACATTTGTGTGTGAGATCATTTAATTTTATCAAGACTCTCTTAATGGTTGTAAAATCTATTAAGTGACAGGTTGTTAATAGTCTTTAATATTGCTGACTGCATTTCATGATTTGGGTTTTTTTGGCCCTGGTGATTAAACAAATCAGCCTAATGCCTTATTTTAGTATTTGGGTTACCAAATGATCATTTTCAATATTTGCACAGAAACAACATCGCAAAAACACTTTGAAGATTAACAGCAAACAGAAAATAAATACATTTTATTAAAATAGTGCTACAACAGTGGGTCCTATTACACAGAGGATTGTAGAACATTCTGCTTCAATTTCCTGAAGGGTTTAGCTATCACATCTGCCCTTTTACAGCTGTCTGCGTTAGTACAAGCTTCATTCTGAAATGTAGTGTGCTATAAAGCTTATCATAATATTTAGCGGATTTTTAAATATTAAAAAGTCCTTTTCTAAATTATTTCATGCAGGTGCATAATTAGTTTGCATACTCAAATTCTCCAGCATCTTTGCACGATGCAGCCTTTCCATTAATTATAGGAGTAATATTGTCACTAATAAAATGAAAAATTCCAGAGTAATAATTATAAATGGTAATAATTATATAATGATATTTATTACACGTTACAGTAATTTTAAATTATCATGCACTGTACTTTTAGTGTAAATGAGGCAATCCTTACAAATATTAGAATAATTATCAAATTTCTTTTCTTTAATAAGGAGAATCTGGAGTCTAACAGTCAGATAGGTGCCCTGCAGCGGGTGACAAAGTTAGAATGCAAACCACTTCAAAATACAAAATATTTCCCAGTCAGAAACAGAACAGCCTTTAACAGCCAGGGGAGGCTTTTCCTGCAAGTAAATGCTCCCCGCTGAGGCCTGAGGTATCTGGGACGTGGTGGCAAGGGTTTATTTATAGATTTGTCTTGAGGTGAGATAGTGTGAGGTTCGTGGTACGTGCCGCCGGGGATCTGGAGAGCTGCTGACAGGGTTTATTAGTCTGTTAGGAACGCTCCAAAGGGGAGAAAACCCATCGCTTTTAGATGCTGCGTTCTGACTTCCATGAAGGCAAAAGTGTATGTGTGGCTGAAGGGCGAGGCGAAGGATGCTGGTAAAAAAATGCTCTTTTGAGAGAGAATTGAACTGCTTGAAAAATAAAATTGTGTGCAGAGATTGCTGTCATGTAGTTGTTCTCAAACCTTTGTAACGCGCTCCGGCTGCCACATCCCCTGCGGAACGGGGAGCTCTGCTGGCGGGGTCAGCCATTTCTCCAAGTACCTGTGGTTCCAACTGTTACATGTTTTTTTTTTTTTTTTTTAATTTCTGGATATTCAAATACAATTATTGAGGAAGCAAAAGGGATTTCAGCCTGTGCTGGAAATCCACAGACCTTTTCTGTTACATGTATTTTTTTTTTTTTAATTTCTGGATATTCAAATACAATTATTGAGGAAGCAAAAGGGATTTCAGCCTGTGCTGGAAATCCACAGACCTTTTCTTGTTTCCCAGCCTTCCTTGCATGCCCAGTGTTTAATAAACCGGCTGCTCAGCGTATAGAAGTCCTGCAGTCCGTATACACTAAAAGTAGTGGTGTATAAATATTGACTCCTTGTGTAAGATTTTTGTTTGTAGCAATGTTTTATGGCTGCAAAAGAGGAAATAAATTATTTTTATTACTTTAAATGCCTCGATAAATGCCAGTGTAAGAGACAAAAGCTTAAAAGCACCTTCTCTGCGTTATTCAGACTAGCTGCGGTTGAAGGGTCTGTGTTTGTGCCAAAAGGAAAGTAATACTTGTGAATAAAGCGGTTGTCCTTGACTAGTACTGAAATGGTGGTGTCTGGGGAACAATATCCTGTTCCACATGAAATAAGAACTCAGACAATCAAAAAATTTTACTTATCCTTAATACTTGGCAGGGTGCGAGCTCTGGAGTCTGAGCAAAACATCGGCTCAGGAAGTTATCTTGCTGCTCCCTAATGGCTCGCTGTAGTTTGAATGGAAATTGTTCATCTTCTCTTCACGGCCAACTCTCTTATGGTGATGCTGCTGAGGACAATTTAACAGCTCCTGCTGCTATGATGCTCTAAAATTATGTGAAGTGTCCTCGCTCATTCAGATACTTGTTTTCATAAGATTGCTCGGTGTTCATAAAAACTATTTTAAGTCATTGATTAAATACCTTGAAGCTTGAGTAAATTACAGTAAAAATGTAAGAGCAGCCTCAAAAATTGACTGCTGCTGTAGCTAGCTTTGTTAAGATGGGTTTAATATAATGGGAATAACCAGTCAAGTTTCTTTCAAAAAGGATAATTTAAAAATGAGAGTTAAATCTTTCTTCCTTTTGTAAATGGAATGTAGCGAACAGAAAGTGTTTCAAACTGCATGTGATTTCTTAAAATGTTCCCAATTCCTTGCCCCATCAAATTAAAAAGAATAATTCAGCAGTAGTTTAAAATAGAGTTTGACTGTGTTTAATTTTTTTCAGTATGAATTTATAGCACAAGAAGTCAGACATCACCATCTCTGGATCAGCACTATGTTCACAGATTATAATAATATAGGATCTAAAGGAGGTTATGAGAAAAAGAAATGAGTAGAAAATAAAAAGTGGAAAAAATCTAAGTGAGGGGAAGTGACTGTACGGTCAAGGGAGATTGAAACTGACTTTGATCCTCAGAATTGCAAGGAGTTCTTAGTGTGTAAGCACCCAGAAGAGAACGAATTGTTAAGATACAGATGTGGGCTTATGCAAAATGAAACAGCAAAGGCATCTCATCCTCTCTGCAGGGTAAGTGACCTCACGGGTGTTGAAGGTGAATGGAAAAGATTTTCAAGTCAATAAGCCTCTGATACTGAAGTTACTGGGAGCTTTTTTATCTTTACCACATTGGAAAAATTAGTCTTAATTTGAAAACTGTGAGCTCCTGTGGGATGCTGCAGGAGCTGAATATTTGCGTCGGTGGCTTGGATACGGGAGTACTATATGTAGGAGAAATGAAGATGGTTTGGGGGGTGGGTTATTCCTCTAAACAGTATTATCTGTCCCCCACCAGACCCAGGGCAGGGGCAAGACAAGTCCTGTAAGACTCCATCATGCTTTCCAATTTCTGGTTTCTATGATTTTAGAGTTGGGAGGAGAAAGATTGACCCTCAAACTCATATGCCGAGGGACCAGTGGGAAGTTGTAATTTGTACATGATAATTCACTATATGACAGCAGTGGGCCAGGGCTTGGCCAGGGCTTAGAGGAAGGTTTATGTCCACAGTTCCTGTGGTATTACAGTATTCGGTTTGATGGCCACAGTCAGGAACCAAATGATAGGAAGGATCTTCTTCCTTATGTTACACCTCTATGCCAGGCGGGAGTAAATTAGTGTGACTGGACTGTCCAGGAGAGTTTAGTTGTTGTGACCTGATTTCGTTTTCTGCTCAGTTCCAAGTAATGCTGATTTTTTTTTTCCTAATTTTTCTTTTTTTTTTTTTTTGCTTCCTCACTGCCCTTGTAATTATACTTCCAGACTGCATGTAGGAGGCTGGTTTCACAGTGAAAGAAGATAGTTGCTTTACTGGTCCTGGGAATTAAAAAACAAAACACCCCCAAAAAAACCTCATGAAAAGGCAGTAGCTGGAAGCATAGTATTAAGACTTACTGTAGAACTCGTTAGAAAGGGATTTTAATCAGAAAGCTTTGCAGTCTTTTTCCAAGGATAATGAAATGCAGCAGCAGGGCATATCTGATTTGCTTTTAACCATTTGGTTGTTTTTGCAATGAAAAGCAACTATTATCTCTGTTTAGTGTCATGAGTGACCTGAGCAACAAACAAACATCATTGATAAATATTCTAGAACCATGCAGTAAGTCAGGTTGCAGAGGACCTCTCAGATCATTGAGTCCAACTGTAAACCACCAAGCGTTTTTTTTTTTTTATTGCTAATCTGACTTTTGGATAACAATCTTGTCTTAGAAATATTTTCTTTTCAATTAAAAATCTTCTCATTTCATCATGAAAGATACCAAAGGCAGGAAAATCTGGCAAGATAAAGGTTTTCTGCTTGCCAGATTAACAAAAATGCTCTCTTAAGGAGAGAAGCCTGTACGAATTTTTTGAAGTGATTCTTAAACAGCTCTCTTCTTAAACTCTGCAATAATTTGTTAATTTTTCATTGTATACCCTAAACAAAGAAAATGTAAAGCCCCCTCTACAAATTGAGATACCAGCTCAATGTGTTTGCATGTCTGTCTTCTAATTATTGAAGTTATTAATCACAATGACTTTGTTTACAGTAGGCAGTACTAGATGAGACATATTACTGCTCCCTTTTCCCAAAAAGCTGGTCCTAGGTCCCCAAAATAAACAAGATCACAGTCAGTGCAGTAAGAACTTTAAAACAAATTTTACAGGACAGCAAGTCTATTTTTATTACAAAAATAAGTGTTTTATTTCTTGTGATTACTCTGGCTTCTGAATCTCTGCAGTGTCTGAGCTAGTTCATGGAGAAATAAAGGTTTAGTGCTTATGGTTTTGACCTCAGAGCACTAAAATTTAACTTTAGGGAAAACTTGTGTATTTAACTTTTCTAATTTTTAAACTTGTTTTGAAGCAGTGCTGTGCACAGCTGTAATGGCTCATTAGGAAATGTGGGTGTCCAAGATCATTGACAATGAGTTTCAGTCTGAACCCCATCAGTCCTGAGGTAAGAGTCCCTGTAATGGAAGAGAGAGAAATTAAAGAAGGAAATCTACCCGAAAGGGCTCTGTATATATTGAGTACCTATTCTGCTCATGTTCAGCCGGCATCCAGTGGAGGTTCATGTGTCTGGTAGGGAGGACGTGCCTCAGTTTCCTCCCTCAAGTGCTCTTAAACTGGGATGGCATCTTGTGTCCCTTGACATTCCTCTCTGCTGACCAAATACTTCAGAATCCAAGTGATCTTTTCCCACCCATCTCAATAAAAAATATCCAGCCATATGTCACCTTCTCCACCTCATGTTCATCACCAACTGGCAGGTGCTGCCCGTATTCAGACATTGTCTCCTCACCTGCCAGTGGGGGGTTTACCCCTGCTGGTGCCTGTGCACAGCTTATGTACTGACTGACCAACCAGCTCAGCGCCCCTTCGGAGGTGGTTCTGCCTGTACCAAGGTGCTCATGGCACTGCTCACCTGAATTTAAGTAGTTGGAAACAGCTTCAGGTTACCTGAAAGCAGTTCGTGTACTCAAAGATGATTCCATTTATCACCTACCGTCCCTTCTATTCCTAAATTAAAGTGCAGGCTCCGTTTATTGCAGCTAAAATGGCTTTTAAGCTAAAGCGAATGATCCTCCAGGAGAAGAGAATTAAATTACAAAGGAACAGCTTCATGAACTTTTCTAACCGGTCAGAGTTCCCACCCCTTCCCTCAGTCCTGCAACGCAGTCCTGGGTTTGACTCTCCTAGTTTCCCATTTGCAGAAGGCGCACGGAAAATTTTTTCCTGTGCTAGTGCAAGGAGCTGTACGAATCCTCTCCTCATAGACACCCCAGGTATTGGAAATAGTGATGGGTGGCTCC
>NW_010405398.1:46791-53734 GCF_000710305.1 Buceros rhinoceros silvestris | reverse complement strand
TTCTGTGTTTTCCACAGCTGGGCTCTCGCGTGGTTTATCGCTGGCTTTGCTGGTAGCCGCCTGCCTCGTAAAGCTGCTCCTGCAGCCTCCTGGCAGAACCAGGCGGCTTTCCAAGACGCCCTGCTGAGTGGGAAAGCTGCAGCAGTGCTGTGGTAGATTCAAGACCCTTTCTGGTTCTCTTGAACAACCAGACGCCCCTTTGTATTAGTAGGGCTAGAGCCAGCCATTTTTGGGTGGCAAAATGGCAAAACGAGCGCAGGAAGGTGTTGGTGCGCTAACGCTTCCTTTTAACGCAGGGCAGCGCCAGTGATGAACTGCAGGAAAAGAATCTTCCCCTGCCAGTGCTGCAGCACAGCCGTTCTGCTGCAGAAGAAATCACGCTTTACATTCCAGAAATAATAGATATTTTACGTATTTGTAGATGTTAAGCCATTCATCTAATTAATGCAGTTAAACATGTGACATTTTTTTCTCTTTAAAAAGCTGAAAGCCAGGAAGAATCTGTAAATGGCTTGTGATTTCCCGAGGGGTTTGGAGCATTGTCCTTTTGAAGTGTAACACTAACTGCTGGAAATCTTTAATTGCTGAGTAATCCTCAAAGGAAACCCACCAGTATGGGAATTACATTGTCAGCCTTTTGTTCTTTATCGGTATTAACGTGATCATCCAGTACCGAGGCCGGTGAATGTCATTGTGTAACTGTGCTAATGCTGGGCAAGTTCCACTCTGAAGAGGCTGTTTTAATTTCTCATTTTTAAGTGTGTGGAGGTTTTTGGCCAATTAGCCGTGTGTAATTTTTTCATCCATGACTGCTTCATTTGCTAAAGCTGTAAGTTACTAAAATACTTCAGGTTAATTCAGGATAGGGGCACCTCGGGCGCTCTCTACACAGCCCGTGCCTGTGGCAGTTGGAGGTGGAGGAGCTCCAAGAGCTGAGCTGGAAGATGCGGGTCTGGAAGGAGCTGTTCTCTTCCCATCGCTTCCGCCGTCTGTCTGAGTAATGCATTCCTAAAACTTATTACTGGCCTACAGCATCTTAAGTGTGAAATTGGATTTTAAAGAACCCACCAAAACAAAACCTCCAAAATCCTCCGAACAACCCAAGAAACAAAACCCAAACCAGAAAACAAACATGAAACCAAACCACAGCAGCAGCTCCCTGGTATTTACCAGCAGGGAAGCGAGAGAGACGAAGCTCTGCGAAGGGTTTTACGTCCGCTCAGCAGAAGTGGTGTCAGGCTGAAAGGAGAAGCGCAGTGTCCTGATTTCCAAACCTGTCTTCAGGGTGGCTTTGCCTAATTCAAGTCTCTGTTCTGAGCCATCTGAACCTCATTTTGCTACGAGCATCTTCACCTCCGGTGTGAGCTGCTGAGCACCGGCTGTGTTTCCAATTCTTTTTTTCCACAACAGTTTATCTTTTGTCTTTATTTGCTTCAAGTTCTAAACAGCTGATGAAATCTTTCATAACTGAGAATTGTTGTGGAGTGGTTCAGTGGTCTGGCTGCGGGCTGGGAAAACTGCAGGCAGAGCACTGGCAGGATCCGGCATTAAATTCCCTAGCCTTAGCGTGACGTGGGTGGGTCTTTTGGGTTTGTGGCTGCCACAGATAAGACTGCAGAGAGCTTTACCTCCTTAGCCAGATTCTTTTGAGAGTGTTAGGATCTCTGATGACGGATAGTGAAAGAAGGTGTTACCTGCTGGGTTTCAGAGGTGATTTCATGCATTACACTGTCGTTCCCTAAGCTATTTAGCATCTCCCTTTGGCTTCCAGCTGAACTCCCTGTCTCACTGTGAGGGTCCAGCTAGCCTCTAGCTCTGGATACGGCTTCTGACCCCCGCTCAGGCCAGTCTTCCCTTGACTTCTGCTCCTTTCTGCCTTCCCTTTGAAGACCTGCTGGCTTGGACTGGGCTGCGTTTGTGTGCCAGGAGCTAATACAGCATCCCCAGTAATCTTTGCAAAACGCACAAATGAGATGTTAGCACAAGAGATTATTTTTTCCGTGACTGTAATTTTTCTTTCTGGCAAGAGCATTAAGAGCCACTGAGTAAGAGAGAAGTGTGATCCTCTTAGTGTGATGGAAATGCTGGGAAGCCAGTGAGCAGAGGGGAGCAGAGTCCAGCAGAGGTGAGAGTCGGCCAGGGAGGATGGGGAAGGGTGTCGGTGCTCTTGTGGTGTGACACTGAGTCAAAGGCCGTTAGAGCTCTCCTGTGTTGGAAAGCGTTGCAGCAGGTCCTCACGTTCTGTTCTCTCTTCAGGTATAATTTCACTGTCAGAGGAGCATGCCACGTGCCCGTCAGTGGCGTTGCGCTTGCAGATACTCTTCACATCATCTGGATAAATTTGATGGGTTTGTTGGCGTTCGGTATGTGTGCTTCAGACAGCTTGTGGTACGGGTTTTGGGGCTGCTTTGACTATAACGTGTCAAAAACACGTGTCCAGCTTCCCACCTTTGCTATAGCCACACATCTATAAGGAGTGACACTTAAAATGTGTGAGGCAGGACCGTTGTCAGTTCCCCTCCCCAGTAATCACCGTTCCCTTTTCCTTCCCTTAATAACTGGGAGTTTTGAAGTCCTGCTGCAACAGGACTGCCCTTGCCCTGCGACAAAACGCAGGCTCAGTCCTTCTGGGAGAACCTCTTGTGTGACTCCCACTGCCTCGCTTAAAAAAGGTCGCAAGCTCAGTCTGATTTAATTTTTAGGTATATTTTATATAGACCCACATATAGAGTAAGACTTACACGTATCAGTGTGTGTATATGTATGTATATGTATTTTTAAATACATATATTTTTTATATATATGTATCTATATTAAAAAAATGAGAGGGAGGTTTGGACTCTTCTTTCTGCACAGCAGAAGCGCTGGCTGTCCTCAGTCACGGGGTTAACTTGGCACGCGCAGGATTGCAGAAGGTGGTTGTTAGAACAGCGTTGGAGAGTACGCGGTGTACTGCAGTCATCGGCTGGCACTGCTCCCGCAAACAGCATCGATTTGCAGCTTGTCTGGTTGCTCTTCCCACTCATTCATTGCTTCCAGCAGTGTCTCCTCCTTTGTCCTTTTCTGATACAAACAAGTTAATGTTTCAGATCCTGCCAAAGTGATGGCTGAGGAAACACCTTCGCTATTAGCATCCTCCGCTGCTTCAGGTGCACGTGAGCTGAACAATGCTCTGAGGGCAGCTTGTTTAAACCAGAAGAAAAAAGGTTGGTTGCCCTTCACGTACCATTGATGATGTTGCATCACTGTCTTCGGCTGCAGCAGCAGCATCTCCTGGCCTTGTCCAGCATAAACACTGCTGTGGAAATCCACACGTGCGGGTGTCTGGTTTGTGCCTGCGCTGCTGCAGTGCTTGTGGTGGCCGTTGAGATACGGGTGTGATACCTGGTACCTGTGCATTTGATGTGTTGCCTATCCCTTTCCTTGAGCCTCCTGAACTATCAGCAGATGTCAGTGTTGATATTTCGTCTTCTTACACCTCATGGGTGCAGCTGTGCTTCCTGGCAGAGCGTATTTCGTCCTGCCCCTGGTATTCTCGCTGTCCTGTGTGGTCCTTCCCCAGTGCCTGTGGCTTTACGCAGTGCCTGGCGTGGTTTGGGGTGGGTGTTGTGTAAGGAGAGAGCGAGGAGATGGTTTGGGCAGATGGACCTCTGAGCCGCTGGTCTCTTCAGCAGGGAGCCAGGGTGTGTGCACCAGCAGCGGCCCTGCAGTTGTGCTGGGAAGCATCTGTCTGGAATGCTGCACCTCGGCACAGGACGGGCTGTACCCCCCTTTGTGGGGGCTGCTGGTGGAAGCTGTGCTTGTCTAGAAGAGGAGAAATAGCCTTTTTGCTATTTTTGTCTGTTACCACTTCGTCTTGCTAGGCGGGATGCTGCTTTCGCTGCAGCGCGGCTGGCTGTGTCCTGCCTGGTGTCCTGGGTGCGTGCTTTGTGAGAAAGCGTGTGTTCGTGGGCTGCCGGGTCACAGAATCACAGAACTGGTTTGGTTGGAAAAGCCCGTTCAGCTCCTCAAGTCCCCCGTTCCCCAGCACCGCCAGGTCCCTGCTGACCCCTGTCCCTCAGCACCACCTCCACATGGCAGGGAAACCCCTCCAGGGATGGGGACTCCACCACTGCCCTGGGTAGCCTGGGACACACTGGGACAACCCCAACGGGATAGAAATGGCTCCTCAGGGACAACCTCAACCTCCCCTGGGACAACTGGCGGCCAGTTCCTCTCATCCTGCCAAAGAGACTGACCCTGTCTCACTCTACCTTCCTGTCAGGGAGTTGTCGGAGCCAAAAGGTGTCCCCGGAGCCTCCTTTGCTCCAGGCTCAACCCCCCCAGCCGCTCCTCAGCACATTGTGCTCCAGCCCCTGCCCCAGCTCTGTCTCCTCTTGCACTGGGCATACTTGAAAACTCACTGGAAAAGAAATAATCTCCACAAGAAATGATTTTGAAATTCTTTCCATTTTCCTGTTTGCTGACTATTAGAAAAGTCAGCCTATAACTTGTTAAAGTGTGGCTGAAGGTGTTTGGAGATGTTTATTGGGTGTTTACAGCCCCAGCCCTGGTCAAGTCCTCCATGAAGCCTCAGGGGCACCTAAGGCTGGGTGTGAGAATAGCTGTGCATAGTGCATGGGGGCGGCGCACTCCCTTACGGTTACACAGACATTCAAAGCGACGTGTTGGATGTCACCCAAGAAAGGATTTGGGGTAATTAGACCAGCAGGCAGAGGACGCATACCCGGGAGCAGGGTGCTAGGTCAACGGGAACTCTGTTAACCCACCCCGGGGCACTCCCTTACGGTTACACAGACATTCAAAGCGACGTGTTGGATGTCACCCAAGAAAGGATTTGGGGTAATTAGACCAGCAGGCAGAGGACGATGCTTTCTAGTTTTCCCTTTCCGACTGTGGAGTTTGGAAGGCTGTAGGAAGAGCCGTCAGGAATGGCTGTTGAAAGTGAAGTCGGAGGAGGTCATAAGAATATAAATTGCTTTTCCCCCTCCTTTTAAAAGATTTATGGTAACATTTCTTCTCTTTAAAGAACTTGTGGGCCAGGGTTGTGAATCGTGTGTTGTGTGTGATGGATGCGTCGTACGTGGTTTTGTCTCTGTTTAATGCTGGACTGAGAGCAGAGAGGAGAAACCCGGCTGTCAGCGTGACTGAGGCACTAAAAATAGAGCCCAGGTCTAACTGTAGCTGGGTGGGTTGTTGTTTTTTTTTTTGGGAGTGATAGGAACAACAGAACTGCAACAGTGCAGGAGGGACCATCACCTATGGCAACGCTCATGATCCATGACAAGAACCGCTGAGTATTTAACACTCTAAATTGATACGACCTCCGTGGTGCAAATGATTACAGCACCGAGGGACTGCTTCCTGCAGCGCTTGGAGGGGACGGAAGTAAGAGCGTTGAGGGACAGACAGGTTCTTGAGGGTGTGCTGGGGGTAGGGAGGCGGTGTTGGTGCTTGGCTGTAAATGTAGATCTGGGAGAGAGTGAGCAGCGAACGGAACCTTGAGCACTTCTGCCTGGCTGCTGCAATAAGGCGTAGCAGCGGGGTTTCACAGTGGAAGGAGCGCTGTAATGTAGGTTTGCTGAGCTCACAACCTGAGGGACGAGCGAACAACGCTGGGTAAAAAGATGACAAAGAGAAGAATAGCCATTCCAGAGAGAGCAGAGCGGGTGATGGGCTCAAGCCTTCATTGAACACCAGGAAAACTGGCGGTTTGTTGGTTTGAGAGAGAGGAGGAACAGGGATGGCGTATGGGGGAATTAAAAATGGAAAGAGAAGGCCAGAAATGGGCAACGAGGCAGAACTTGTTTAGAGGCTTGTTCCTGAGAACAAGGAATAGATGTTTGGGAGAAGAACCAGAGATGCACTATTGCCTCAAGCAAAGTACATCATCCTGACTTGAATTTGAAAAGACGTGGGAGAGAGTCTGCGGCTTTTTTCTTGCTCTGGGGCCAGTGTTGTAGCTGTGTTCAGGCTGGCATGGGTAAATGAGGGTAATGGGAGTCTGGGAAGGAGCTCAAAAGAGAGCCTGGGGTGATGGTTTGTACAAATACACGAGGATGAGCTTCCTCTGGTCAGGTTGAGTAAGATTTGTAAGGCAACAATAATATTTCTGGAAACATTTGTTTATTAACGTTGTTATGGAGGTGTCCTTGTGCTGTTTGCTGCAGTCGTGATCAAAATGTTAAATTTCTATTTTATGACCAAGGAGATAATCTTATGGTGTTGATCTTCTGTTAGCAGGTGGATTTTATACATGTTAAAGTTCAGGCTAGATCTCTAAGTCTTGTGCTATTTACACACCTGGAAAGATAAGACAGTTTGTTGGAAAGGGTCACTGGAGAGAGGAGCCCAAGGATTCCAGTGTGGCTTAAGACTGGAATGATTTTGGGTACTCATGTTGCATGAAACTTCTTTTTTTCCCTAAGATAGAAGGAGAATCTCAGAGTAGATGACATCCCAAACAGTCTGTTAAGAATAAATATAAGTAAGAGAAGTATCCTTTCCAGGCGAGGACTATGCGTCAATGCTAGAATATGGGTTTGAGCTTCCAAAAAGGTGAGAATAGCCAAATACCTGTTTGGTTCGGCAGAGTCCCGTGTACAGAAAACGTAAAACGAGCGCAGAGAGGAGTTTATGACTACGGAATGCAGAGAGGGGAGAGGGGAGAGTGTAGAGGAGACGGGAATAACCCCACGGATGGTCCGGTTGTTGAATGCGAGCCCTCTCGCTGCCAGTGAAGGGGGGTGTTTTATTAATGGTTTGGGATAACGAATGAAAGCAGAGATTGGGAGCTGAGATGGTAACTCCCAACGGGAAAGCAAGACTTGACGTTCTTGCAGTGCAGTGTCTGGGACCAGGGTGTTTTCGGGGTGTGTTTGCAGGGAAATACCAAAGCCAATGGCCAGACTTCCCTAGTACCTGCATGGAAGAGAGGTGCCAG
>NW_010405398.1:45313-46677 GCF_000710305.1 Buceros rhinoceros silvestris | reverse complement strand
ATCCGATTTCTGTAACTGGTTGGGAATTGCATTAAATTCCCCTCTGCAGTTGGGGACGTCGGTGACACTGGTGGTGTGGCAAATGCCACTTGCTCTGGAGGTTTCAGTGGCTCCTTGTGAAGGAGGTTTGGAAGAGGTCTCCATCTCCCCTCTGATCTGCCCAGGCAACGCTTCAAAAAGACAAAGTCACAGTTTGGAGGAAAAAAAAATCCCCAAGGCTTTGTCGTAGAGTTAAAATTTAATTCCCTTTTTGTACAAGTCTCATCTTTTCTGAAAGGCTTGTGAGCCCTTTGAGCACAGTTGATTTTGTGCCCTCGCATATCACAGGAAGAGTGGAAAAGGCTGTTAGACAGTTGGAGTGGTTTTCTTCTTTGCACAAATTAAACTCCATCGGGGGATGACTGGCCGGGAGGAGAGGTTGCATTTTAACACCTGAAACCCTCAGCCTGCTTTCAGGGTAAGGAAGTTAAATCAGAGGGCAAAAAACTGTGGTGAGAAGCTGGAAATAGGGGAGAGAAATAAAAACCAGAAGATGTTACACAACCATCTGGGAAACCTAAAGGGGACTCGTTTCCCCATAAATGTGTGTACAAAGTAGCCTGACCTTTTTCCCCTTCTATATGATTAGTTTGAAGTGTGGCTGCGTGACAAACTGTCCCTGGCACCTGAACACAACCCCAGGGCTGGGTCTTGCAAAACACAGGTCCTTGAAATCCCCCGTGCAGTGTTTCATGCGTAGCGACCGGTGTGGAATAAACCCTGCTGCGGCAGCCAGAGTTAATGTTAAACCACAAGTTTTCGTGCAGTGGTTGTTTTGGCTGGCTGAATACTCTGTTTTGGGCACGTAGAGTCTTCTGAGAACACACTCCTGTCGGAAGTGGGGTCACAGAGTGTGTAATGCCAATTAATTTTCCATGCCACGGGCAGAAGTAGCCGCTTGGGCAGCCGGCACAGCTCGGGCGCTGTGCAGGGCACGGCGTACCCTGCGTTGCTGTGGGGTGCGTGGGAGCCCCTGGGTGGGTGATGGAAGCAGCGCTTCTGCTGGGAGTCACTGTAAACATCAGCTTTGGAGCAAGTGCTGAAAAAACACCACACCAAAATCGATCTCCATAACCCACCAAACACCTGAACAAACCCAGCAATTATAACCTGATATGTTGTTTGTTTCTTTTTCTCCTGGAAAACTGAAAATGAAAAGTTGTGTTCACTTTTATTCAGAGAGTCCGTGACTTGCAGTTGGAGGTTGGAATTTTTTCGTGAGGTTTAACCTCAGTAATTACAGCCACTATACAGCAAGAGCCATTTTTTCCAACCGGACTGTTGCTCGATGTGGGTTTTAAACCCAGCCAGCGCTGCCTCCTGCT
>NW_010405398.1:44572-45163 GCF_000710305.1 Buceros rhinoceros silvestris | reverse complement strand
GAAGGGAGCAGCAGGCAGTGTCTGAGCTCTGGGTGCCGCCATCTCGCCGAGCAGCTGGCTCACTAAGCCTGTGGAGATGCTTCATCAGGGAACGTGATTTCTGCATCTCACACCACCACAAGCGCTGCTGGCGGCTCCGAGCTCTGGTGGACTCGGGCATTCAGCTGCATTTTGCAGAGCAGGCTTTTAGAACCCGGCCATGTTTATGTTGTATCAGCTTCTCCCTGCGAAGGAGAATATCTCTGGATTAACGTTCATAGTGCAATCCATTTCTTTAAACTTCTACTCAAAAAAATAAATTGCACTTTGAATACTGTGTCCCGTTTTGGCCTCTCCCTCCCAGAAGGACACTGAGGGGCTGGAGCGTGTCCCGAGAAGAGCAACGGAGCTGGGGCAGGGTCTGGAGCACAATGCGCTGAGGAGCGGCTGAGGGACCTGGGGGGGTTGAGCCTGGAGCAAAGGAGGCTTCGGGGAGACCTTCTGGCTCTGACAACTCCCTGACAGGAGGGTGCAGCGAGGAGGGGGTTGGTCTCTTCTCCCCAGGAACAAGTGACAGCATGAGAGGAACCAGCTTCCAGTTGTCCCAGGGGC
>NW_010405398.1:43713-44419 GCF_000710305.1 Buceros rhinoceros silvestris | reverse complement strand
CAGGTGCTGCGGAGGGACAGGGGGCAGTGGGGACCTGGCAGTGCTGGGGAACAGGGGGACTCGAGGAGCTGAAAAGGCTTTTCCAACCCCAATGGTTCTGTGACATGTTTCGCAGTGAAATAATTGGGCACTGTTCAGGTAGGTGTGTACCATCCCACGGTTTCCTGTTCACACAGCACAGGTACACATACAAGGAAAAAACCCAAAAACCTGGAAAAGCAAAGCTCGCTTTTGGCTGAGATGTGCTGCTCTGCTCCTCATCCCTTTCTTTAATTTTTAGTAAGTCTTGATTATTTGAAGGTTGTTGGTATTCAGCTTCTGAAAGTAAAATGAAAGTATTTCAGAGAGGAAAGAGCAGCAGAGAAGCGGGGTTCTCCTGTCTCTCAGGTGGCTTTATCACAATTAAAAACGATGGATTTAAAGATGTAAGTGAGGTGCTGGTGAGTCCATAGTGTGCCTCTGGCTGGTGGTGTGGCAAGCTGTGGAAGAAGCTCTTCTCCCTCTGGAGATGCGCTGGGTGTGAAAGCTTGCAGGGGCTCAAAGCAAACTTGTGCTGTAGCAGTGTCTGGTGCCCTGGGCTCTGGTTCTGCACAGACCCGCAGCTCTCTGGGAGCCGGGGGTGTGCTGGGCGGCTTGATGTAGATGCTAATACTTGTTGCAGATGGATGCGCCGTCGGCCGCTCCCTCGGAGGAAAGAGGGTTTTGT
>NW_010405398.1:34231-43657 GCF_000710305.1 Buceros rhinoceros silvestris | reverse complement strand
AAAGAGTGTTCTGTATGAGCACCAAGTGCGACAGTCCAGCTCTTGGGACTTGTTTGGTTTCTTCGTCCTGACAGTTGATTTTTGCAACATGTTGTGAATTATCTTTAATGTTTGGGCTCTGTGCTCTTTCAGGTAGAGGCGTTAACCCATCAACCCAGAGCCACAACAGTGCACGCCGTCAGAGATTCGGAGCTTGCCAAGCTGCCAGAGGGAGCACTGACATCTATCAAACGCAAATTCCCACAGGTAAGAAAATGCAAAGCGTTCTCTGTCTGTCTCAAAAGACGTCTGAGGAGCTAAAGCTCTCCCTTAGCACCAGGTCCTCTGGGGTTTTGATGTGATTGATGCATACGGAGATGGCCCTGTGTTCTCGACTGCCCGATCTGATCCACGCCAGCCGTTCACCAACTTCTCCTCCTTTCCCTTCTCACCACTTTCAGCCTGCTTTGCTGCAGGGCTGTCCTGTCTGTCTGGAGGAAGCTCATGTGAAATGCAGGACTTGCCTGTTTGGCTTAATGGAGATCACTTAGTGCTGTTGATAGTAAATGGAAGTTTTACTTTTAAAATCACTTCAAAAGGCTGTTCATCATCAGTCTGGCTCACTGGGAGCTCCAAGCCAGCTCTTGGTTACGTGGATCTTTATTTCCAGACACTGATATTTGGGGATTGGTTTTCCTCTTCGTTATGTTGTGGGCTGTTATTCCTCATTATGCAACTGCCAGGTCTGTCTGTGTCCTGGAGATTGTGATTGCTCCCTTTGAATCCATCAACTCATCCATCTTCTTTAATTCACTTGACATTATACCTCTCTCCTGCACTTCTGGAGACTGACGGACTTGAAATTTAATTCTTTTGTCCCTAAGTGCATTGGGGACATTATACTGAGCACTAAATCATTGCACCAGCCTTAAAGGCAATTCTTTAATGCTGTTACTTCAAATCATTTTGGGTTCTTCTTTTTGCTGTCTTTAAGACATACTTTTTTCTTAAGAAACCCGGTAAAATAACCTGCAAAAGTAATAAGCCTAATTAAAATACTGGCATTCTTTTGCTTTTAATGACTTTTGTATTATTTTTTGAAAACTGTATAGTATAAAACCTGTAGTCAAGCATTTCTTGTTACAAAACCTGGGGGGGTTGTGTGTATTATCGCTCAGATAATTTCATCATTGCAGTCAGCGTTCAGAAGTTACATCAGTGAAAAATCTTCTTCCTGGTCTCCCTGCGAGCACTGTTTTTGCTGAAGTATTTCTGAACCTCTGTGGTGGGTTGGTAAGGCGCTGTGTTCCCTGGATCTCTCTTGAAAACTCCTCTGAGCCTGTTGTTCTCCGTTTAATGACACAGATTTCCTGCCTAGAGTCAGGAACTGGGAGCACTGGGTGGCTGCTGTACCTAACTGGCCATGACTGGCGGTCCAGCAGATGCCCTTCTAAACGTCACTGTCCTCGCAACTGACCACGAAAAGAGGAAATGAGCCCAGTGGAATTTAGAACCACCTTTCTCCTTGCATGGTGGATGATTTTAAGTGTTGCTATAGATGTTTAAACTGTAAATAACTCGTGAGCACTAGACATTCAGCGGTTAGTAATGCCTCGACTGCTGATCTGCACAGAGGCTTTAATTCTGCCTTTTTGTCTGGGGCAAGAGCAGATTTCAGTGTCTCTCTCCTCTCTTCCCACTTCCTCTTCTGGAAGGAAGCTGGGAGGAATTGTTTTTCTCCTCCAGAGTGTTCTCTGTGGAGATGTCGACCTTTTTGTCTTGCGGTTGAAGTTGAGCTGGAGTCTGTTACATTTCTAGTACAATTCAGAACATTTATTTGTAATAGAACCCGAATGTCTTCCCATGTCTAAAGAGTCAGTAGATCTTGTAAGGAAATGTGTTGCAAAAAGGCGATTAGAAAAAACACATTCTTGCTGCTGTTTGAGATCTCCAGATTCTAAGATGACATTAAACTGGTATCAAAAAGGTAAGTGCTTATGTTTTTATTATTGGATTATTTTAGAACAAGCATTAGAAAGAGAAGTGTAAGATGGACTTTAAATATAATGCCTCCAGACTGCCTTAAGAACCCAAGATTAAGTATTTTTAAATAAGATCTCAAAGTTCTTGTGTCTTCTCTTTTTGTCTCTTAGGTCTTGCAGATAGTAGAGGAGGACAGAAGTGAGAGGGAGTTGCAGGTATGGAGGAAGACAATAGGGTAGAAAGTTTGAAGTCAAGAAGAAAGTACAAAGTCAGCTTTAAAGGAGTAACTGGAGAGAAGCTTTCAAGCTGGAAACTAATAAGTTGCTTACAAAAAGCATCTGGGTAGCTGCTTCTTACAAAACCCAGATGTTAGAGGATGAAAAGCTGAGCATGCCTGAACAATGTCATGAAGCTGCGAAAAAAGAACTCTGTTAACAGAAAGCTTTTGGGGGTGAAGAAATCCTTCATTTTCCCCGAGAGTGGAAAAGCTTCAGCACCAGCCTGCAGCAGCCCTGTGAAGGGAGAGTCAGACCGAAAGAGGGGAGTCTAGAGGACAGAAAGGCAGCTGGCTGGCTGTCAGAGGTATTGACCTAGCAAGGTAAACAGACTGTGAAAGGCTGAGGGAAGATGTAGCTATTCTCAAACGTGTAAAGTTGCCTTCTGCTAGAAGGGGCATAAGCTGCTCACCACAGTGGAACAGAGCAAATGGGAGTGACTGAGATTGCAGTAGTGGGGTAGTAAGAAAAAGCCGATTCTGCTCCCTAAAATGTCTAAGAGATGGTTACTTGTTTTTATAACTTCTTAAAAAACCACATTTGAGGTAGTGCTGAGTGCGGAGCAGAGGGATGGGCCAAATGAATTCTCCCTGTCCTGTTTTCTCTCCCGTTACTCTAGTCGAGCCGTTTATGCACGGGGTTTAGGATGCCAGGTTCCCCCTCCAAACAGCAGCGCTGAAGTCCTGAGGGGATGGCAGGAGCAGGAGTTCTGCGGTAGCTGATAGGTAGCAAGAGCTGACTTGTGATTCAGCAGAGCAGTGGAGGGCTTCTCTCGTAGTCCTCTGCACATCAGAACACCGTCTTTCAGAAGGAAAAAAAAGAGACAACTCTGCCTCTGTCAGACACATGCTCCCCTAGTGAGCGGTGAAGTTAAGCTGCGTCTCCCGTGGTGGGATGGTGACCTAACGCTGGTGCGTGTCTCCTGGGTCGGGTGAAATGCTCTCACTTCAGAGGAATCCCACACCATGGAGAATGGCCTTTGATTTGGTTTTCCTCTTGGCAGAGCTGAGTAGTGTGTTTGTTAACGGCCAGGAGCTGGCAGGCCCCGGGATTAAATTACCCTTTCAATTGGTTGCCCTTGAGCTTTGCTATTACCTGTCAAGGGTGAGGGACCCCTTAATGCTGGGAGTTAGTGAGGGGGGCTTCCTCCTGCCTCCTTTTCAGCAGTCATGGTGTAGATGATCCAGAAAGGGTCCCAACTCCGACTGCATCGTAAGAAAATATTACCTGATGGGTAAGAAAATGGTAAACACGGGTGGTGCTTGCCAGGGAGACCCATGTGAAATGGGGGAAGTGATGCTCTGTTAGTCCATTCGGTAATTCAGGCTCCCTGAGCTGTGAGGCGCAGTCTGGAAAATGGCAGAGCTGGTCCTTGCAAAGCACCGTGTGCTCGCCCTCCGTTTGGACTTCTCCCCTGTGCATCTGCTTTGGTCCTGTCAGACAGAATACTAGTCTGCTGGGGTCTTCGGTGTGACCCACTAGAGCTCCTGTTATTCTGAGGGATGAACAGATGGGTGAGCCTGGGGAATTTAATCTCAGTTATCAGTAACAGCCAAAATTTCAGAGTATGTGCCCAGAAATTACAGATGTTGACTTCTAGATCCTGCTCAGGCTGCCAAAGTCAAACCTACGTCTTCCAGTGTCTCAGGAAAGCATCCCAACCTTGTGACATCCTAGACATTCCCAGTTGAAAGAGGTCCACAGTGTAAAACTTCTCCTTTTTTCTCTCGGGACTCGTGCCTGAGGGCCACAGCTCCGCCTCCAGCACAGCCATCAGGGCACTTTGCCAGCGAGAGCATTTGCTCCTCTCACAGCCTCTGCGCTTGCTTCTGGGGCTGCTTGAAGCTTTTCAGAGCTGCAGGAGTGAAAGGGAATTGATTCTTTCTATTTTCATCCCTGCCTTCAGTTCTTAAAAGTAGGACAGGGAATCAGCTCACGATTTTTGGCACCGCAAAGCGGTTTCGAAGCAGGAGCGAGAGCACAGAATTTGTGAACAGATTAGAGAGACGGTCCAACATCAGTGTAGAACTCGGATCATTTTGTAGGTTCTCTTTGCCACTGCTGAGCTGAGACTGTGTTTATAATTTGAACTTGAAATTTAGACCTGTGGTAGCTGCTGGCAATGAGGAGCTGCTGGGGGCTGAACTGTGAGACGACCTTTTGCATGCTGGAAGTGTGTGCTGGGAAACGCGGAGGTTTTCTGCATCATTCTTTGAATTGTCTAAGTTGCCCTTGGGGTTTCAATACATTCAGAACCCATCATCCTCCTCAGACAGCGAGTCCTGCCATCTCTGTGTGTGTGTGTTTTAACAGCCGTTCTGGCCGGAGCCTTCCCCAGGGCTACCTGCCTTACAGCGTGAGCTCCGTACCGTGCCCTCTTTTCCAAACGCTTCCCTCGGGTGTGGTGTGTGCCGTTATTTAAGCCTGATGTGGCACTGTGGAACAGGTCAGGAGAGGCCACGCTTCTAGATTTTTCTGATTTCTTCTCTCGACCTATTAAAAGAAGTTTTCCTTGACTGTGGGAGAGGTGGATGTGAAAAGAAGAAAAACGCTGCACGGAAGCGTGGTCACCGGCAGTAGGTGCCTGACGTGAGGCAGGCAGGAGCGAGTGCTTAGTCATAGCAGGGATGCGAGGATGACACTTTTTGTCAAGACACAATTGATCACAAGCGCTAGAGCTCAAACAGCCCCAGGATAAAGCTTCAGTTCTTCCAAACGCTCTAGCGGCATTTGTAAAGGTGCCAGGAATTGCAAGTGAGCATTTAAGAAGTGCTTTGTCACGGCGGTTCTCAACCCATCGGAGGTTTAATCAGAGACCCCTTGCCAAGCTCCCCGATTCTGTGAGAAGCAGAGTGTTTCATCTGATCTGGGGCCCTGTAAAGCTTCAGTAACGCCCTGGTTTTATTCGAGTTGAGGATCTAATTTACCTCTCCTCCTCCCTTGTCCCTCAAAAAAAAAAAAAAAAAAAAAAAAAAAAAAAAAAAAAAAAAAAAAAAAAAAAAAAAAAAAAAAAGAACCCTTAAGAAAGCTGGTAGAGAATCACCTCAGCTCCTGGAACGAGCTCCACAGACGTGACCCGTGATGATCCGGATTTCTGAAGGTAACATGGCTGTTATTACTGCTGTGCCCCAGTTGCATTTACTTTATGGAGAACCTCCCTGGCCGCCCTGGTTTCCCTGTTAGCTTATTCGCACTGAGTCTCTGTGTGGCCAAAAGCCCATTTACGTGGCCTTCACCTAAATCTCATGTATGTGAAGGTCCGTAATACCCTGCCATGAGGGCACCAATAGATTGTTACTTATCGTGTCTAACGGAAAGGTGGCGAGCTGGGTGACTGGTACAAAACTTTCAAGGCTTAACTAATAAGTACTTTGCTTTTAAAGTCACCAGAGAGAGTCCGTGGCTCGCTTGCAGCCTTCCTGTTCGCTGCAAGAATACTGGTCTTCTGGATCAGGGGGTGAGGGGGGATCTGCTAGAGACGACTGGGACCGATGTGGAAGGCACATCACATTCCAGTTTGTTGGGCTGTTTAGCTGCTGGCTGTACTGGGTCAAAACCGGCACATCAGGCTTGTTCCTCACTTACTTCAGCCGAGGCTGGTTTCCTGACCCAGGAACAAGGAGACAGTCCTGACAGGGGATGGTTCTGCCCCCCCTAGGGACTGACCCTTTGCTTCCTTGCGCGGGAGCTTTGTTGCTTAGGTGTAAAGTCATGTGCAATTAAACCTGAACCGCAGTGCAGCGCAGGACCGAGTTGGTGAATATATCTGTTAGTTTGTGTTGTAACCAAAAATGGGTTTATACTATCCGGGACCTTCTACCTCACTGAGTTGTGGCTGGGAATTTGGTACCTGTGGATGGTTTGTGAATTTTTCCCATGATTTCTGTGAATTAGTTTTCTTGAACCTAAGATGGGAAGAAGAATGAAGTAAATACCCATAGGAAAGTATTTTACAGCTGAAGTCTCATGGACATCGCTTTCAAAAGGGCTTATTGTAAAGCAGCTCCTAAGTTTTGGACTCGAACAGGAACCAAAGCTTTAACTAGAAGCCGACCTTGGAAACTTGGCAAGGTATGGATAATAGATAGAACTATTTAAAAAGATTGTAGGAAACACAGTCCTGCAGAGTGACCATAACCACTTGGTGTGGAATTACGGAGGCTGTGGAGCAAGCGGTGCTTGGGCTAACACCCCAGACCCGAGATGGAGCCGTGAGCTGTGTGCTCGCACCATCGCGAGCAGGCGGTGCAGAGCTGACAAACTGCCGGCCCTCGGCACTGACGGACGGCTGTTTTGAACCTGGAATTAGTCATCCTGAAGCAGGCAAATAACGGTCCCCGTGGGAATGGGGAGATCATCCTTGCTCTGCAGTGCAGAGGCTGCAGGTCTGTGGAAGTGAGGTCTGAGGGAAGCAGAGGGGAAACGGATGGTTTCCCAGAGCCTCCTCGGTAGCCTGTGCAGAGACAGAGGGAGCTGGGGGGGTTGGAGGCTGTGGAGAGAGCTTGAGTGGGTCTTACTGGGAATGGAGCAGGTCCGGGGGCAGCCAGGAAGCCCTGTGTGTAGGCAGTGAGGTGGTAGGTGGAGAGGTGGGTCAGCAGGGGCATTGTGCTGGGGAAAGTCTCTAACACCGTTTGAGAAGGACCAATGCTGTTTGTCCTGGTTTGCCCTGCACAAGAGTTCTGGTGAGTTCATCTGAAAAGATGAGTAGCAGGGAGAAGGAACACTTTGTTTTCCTTGCAAAATGTGTGTCTCAACTGAATGTCCCGTGCTGGGAGAGGTGTGCTGAACTCACAGCGATGTCTGAGAGAGCAGGAGAAGGATTCGGGGCTTTTGGAGAATGGGACTCATGCAGCTGGAATCCTGAGTAGCTCTTGAGATGGAGATACACTCGGTTTTAGACATGTAAGGTCGGCTTTCCTCCTCCTGGCCTGGAAAGTCTTTCACATAAGCTCAGGAGAGTGGATTTTTGTTTGCTTGGGGAATTTTTTTTGGAAGTTGACTCACTTGTCTTTATGACCCAGGCAGGCTGCGTGGCCCCGCAGCCCAGCGCTGCGAGTCCCTGGAGATGTATATTTAGGTTGCTGGCAGAGCCTCGTGACCTTTGTGAGTCATTTCACAGCTTGAGACGGTGGCAGCGGGTAGGAAAGTGTGCTCCTTGTCACAAGGACAAGTTGAACCTGCAGCGTGGCAGCTTCGGGGCAGCTCTGCTCACGCTGGTCTTCAACAGAAGCACCTCATTGATGCCTCAGCTCCTCATTATTGGTGGAAGTGATTAACCGTGATTAACCGGGGAGGATCTGCTCACTGCCAGCACAGTTTCTAATGAGGAGGAACGATCAGTTCAACTTCCTCACAAACTAAAACAAGTTTGGCTCTACCTCTAGCGCAAGGGGCCAAAAAGTTGCATTTACTTTGCAGGCAGTTAATGATTCTCGCCTAATTTAGAAACCTGGTGTTCTTGGATACGCCTGGCCTCCAACTCGCTGCCTTTTTGCCATGCAGGTTTTTCTTTAACCACCCTGATTCTGTGCCAGCGGGTTGGGCTGCGAGGCGGTGTCTGTGGAGAGCGGGGTATGTCTTCGCAGGGCTGGGCAGGTGGGTGCTAGAAGAGGCTGTAAAATCCAGGATGCGCCGTAGGGATGAGCACACCAGACACTTCCGACTGTGCCGGGAAGGCTGTCTAGCCCTGGCTGATGGTGCCACCATGGAAACGAGACAGTTTTGCATGTGGAGATGTCTGGAAAGTGCTCTGCGCTCTTCTGGCACTGGGCTTGGGAAAGATGGGCATTTGCATGGGAGAGGAGGTAGAAGTCTTGCCTGCTCTAGAAAAAGCAGCCCCCGGTCTGTCAGTGACTCTGTGTGCTGGGCAGCGCTGGAGGCTGGATGGCACATCGCACCTCCGGAGTGTTCAAATCTCGGGGTTTCTTCCCAGTCAATCCTGTTTTCCCAGCGGCGCTACCAGTGTTCCTGCCTTCCCCCTCCATCCACACCCTCCCTGCCGTTTCCCAGAGCTTTTGCTATGAAATACAGCTAAAGGGTAGGGTGGGACAAAGTGACAGCCAAATCACTGTCCAGATGTCTGCACCAAGGTACCTGCCTGCCGGGGCCCTGGTACCTGCCTTTCTTCTGCCTCCATCTCCAGGCACTCTTGGAATAACCCTGTTTCCCTTCAATCCCTGTGCAAGACCTCCTAGCCCAAGGGCTGCTCTCTGCTCCCTCCTCCTCCTCCTCCCCTCCCCGAGCTAATCCAGCCCCCTCCATGCCAGCCCAGGTCCTCTCCTGCGATCCCTCGCTTCCTTCTCAGAGTCCCTTGGGTGGCATCAAGCTGTGCTGCTCCTTGTGCCCCGTCACTGGCTAGAATGAAGGTGTTTGAAACGTGAAGGATGGGATTGGTTTGGTGCGTTGGTTTTGAATTCTCCCCAGTTGGGTTGACTTTGAGAGCGGCTCTGGCTGCCCTGCAGCACAGTAATGGGTGCAGGTTGATCACTGGAGGTTGGGTCTGTTGTCAATGGAGAGATGTGATTTATATTGACTCCCCCCTCAGACGGATGGACGAGTCTCTTTTCAGGGAAAACACTGCCTTTTGGTGAAAGAAAATGGCATGTATGTAATATAAAACTCCAAGGAAATTTCAGGCCAGTTCTGAGCTCTGATCCCAGATCGATGTTCCTTCGACGTTGCCATGACTGCAACAGAGTGACTCATCCTGTTATGGGTAGCAATTTGCTTGTCTTACAAAGTCACTGGGGAAATAATATTTCCATATCTATATGTACCAAGGCTGTAAGACTTGCTCTAGCAAACAAGACAAATAATATTTCCTGGTAATAGGAGCAGCCAACTGGAAAATGAGACCAATAGGCTCTGTTCTTAGTTCTGTCATTAACCTTGGACGTTTTCTTTAGCTTAGCTGTAGCTCTCCTTAGCTGTCTGTAAAGCAGAAAAAGTTATAAATACAGGAGGTGGTTTTAGTAAGTAATTAAAATTCTGACATTTGAAGTGGTTCAGAAGCCTCAGATGTTGGTAACGCCTTCCCCGAAGTGCTGAAGGGAAGTCCCAGTGTGCAGATACAGGTGCCCACGTGTGAGCTGGTGTGGTGAATGCTCTCGAGAGATGGGTTGTCTCCCCTAGGAAGGGCAATCAGTCTCATAATTTTTATGGAGAATTCCGTCTTTCCCTCCCTGCTCCC
>NW_010405398.1:26524-34155 GCF_000710305.1 Buceros rhinoceros silvestris | reverse complement strand
AGTTTGATTGAGAATCCCTTCTTTCCCTCCCTGCTCCCAACAGCTCGGGCAATTTTCCGTAGCTACACCCAGCGCCAGTTCCTGAACTCCAGAAGCGCGGACCTTGGCGTTGTTCAGGGTGGGGAGTCTGCTGGGCAGTCACCAGCTCTTGTTATGTTTTGGGCAAATGGCAGCGTTTTACATCCTGTCTGAGATCACGGAAGGAAGGAGGCCAGGAGCTCGCCTGCCGTCAGGAGCCGCCGTCGCTGCGCCATCGCTCGGTAGAGGCAGCGACCGGTGCTCTCAGCGGCTGTGGACAACGTGTGTCTGCTGCTGGTGCAGATCAGAGGAACTTCGCAGGAGCTGCTGTGGGATCGCTGGGGTTGATGTGGCACCTTTAGAGATTTGCCGTTAGGGCTACGGGGCAGAATTACGCAGATGACTCTGTTTAGCTCTCGGAAGCCGCACTGTGATGGAAGCTGCCTGTTCTTCTCCCTTCCTCCCCCAGATGCTGGGAAAACATTGGTGCTTGTTAAAGCTCTGGAGTTTCCAAGTCTAGGGCAATTGAGTGTATTTTATTTTTTTAAAGCAGCCTGCGGAACCGATCCTGCTGGGCATGCCGACCTGTCCTGATGCTTACCTGGTCCTTTGTTGGAAGGGTGCATTCTGAAGTGCCGCCTCTTGTGGGAACAGCCTGTCTGGCTTTGTCCACAGTCCCAGGGAGCCCTTTGCTGCTGCTGTTGAGCTTGTTAAGAGTTGGGAGAATTTTTGTCGTGGTTTTTGTTAGTTTTATGTCCTCCTGAAGATTAGAGTTGATTTACTTTTCTGGGCGAGAGTGTCTAATGGCTGCTCTATTAATTCTTAATGCATTTAAGTATCTCTGTCCTTTGGTAGAATATTTGCGCAGGTTTTTTCAGATTAAATGATGCATTTTCCAAGTCTGTCACTCTGTGGTATTGCTGCTACAGCACCTGTGGAGAATAATTGCTTGGTAAAGCCAGTGTTCAGGTATGCCTGGCTGTTTGGATATCGGTTTATATCGCTGTAAGTCCTGTTGGAAAAAAAAGCTGGGAAAAATGTGTCCCTTCAAAGGTACCACACAAACACGATGTGAGGGGGAAAGCAATTTTTTAGACAATTTGTTCTGCTTCTGCAGATGTTTGAGTGTGTGTTTATTCCTTTTATTCAAGATGTCTTAAACTGGTTGTTGTCATCGTTGGGTGGTAGCAGGGTTGTGGGGGCATCTGTTCGAGTGCCAACTTGAACGGGGTTTTTTTTATGTTTGTGCCTGTGGAAGGTGGAGGAGGTGTGCGAGAGGGACCCGGAGGTGCGAGCACACTGTGGAGCGAAACGAGGAGAATGGCAGATGCCATTTGATGTGTTTCCCAAAATAACAGGAGATTTTTCTTTTGTTCCCAAGGCACGTTACATGCTGCCTTTTCTGGTGTTTTCCTGTTTTTCCAGATTGGAGTAAAATAAGGTAAAAGAAATCAAGACAAATGATCAGTCGCATACATTACAGCCAGGAAAGAAGCCTGGTTATAAAACCTTGTCTCTGTGCGGTTCAACTTGAGAGAACATCTCTCAGAAGTTGGAGAGTATCCATTTAGATGCACTATTTTTAGTGTGTTCTGCCTGAATGTTTGTTTCTCTTCTCTTTCGTTCTCTCCCATCACTAGGTTGTGACTAGACTTATTCACTTGCTGGGTGAGAAGATTCTTGGCAGCCTTCAGCAGGGAGGTAAGATTTGTTCCTGCACTGCTCCCAGCGATGCTGGTGCTCCCTTGGAGCTCGATTTACCTCGTGGAATCTGGAAACAGAAAGCACGTTCTTGAAGAGAAGCATTGCGAAGTGGTTTAGCTGTTGTCACAAGTAAATGGCGATTTTATTGTATATACATGTACAATTTTTTTTGGTGGAGCGTGGTTAATGAAGTGTGGCAATGGAACAATTTGCAATTGAGATGGAAGAGCTGCATATGTGCAGTGAAATTGCCTTGAAATTTCTTGCAAGGGAAGATCTCAAAGGGAGCAGCTGTAGTATCTTGAATCAGCTACTCATGCTGAATGGCATCTGCACGTAGAATGACTCGATGTATCTGTATTTGCATCGTCTTAATGAATTCTCTGAGAGGAACCGGTCTGCCGTGGGTTGGTTCTGAAGCTTTGCCTACATGGCAGAGGCAAAACAACGGGTATTTACCCGTTGAAGGGAGCAGGAGGAAATGTTCTGAATTTTCTTGAGCAACTTTTAAAGGAGAACAGATGCACGTTAACTCCTGAGAGTGGTGGGGGTTCTTTGCTCGTGGGGGTTGTTTGGGTTTTTTGTTTAATTACTTTTATTGCTGTTTGTTTGCCATATTCCAAGGAGCCTGCAAATGAGGTAGGAACAACTGTGGTGTTTGGGAGCAGTTCTGGGGAGTGAATCTTGAAGTCTTTCTGTGCTCAGCGTTCTGTACACCATCAGTCATGCACGGGTCTCTAGTGATAATGGTGCTTAAACTGCTGTGTGTGCTGAGCTGCCTTTGATGGTCCAGGGCAGAGCCCACCCTGCCTGGGAAATGAGGCGATCTGCGACCTGGAGGAAAATCAGGGACAGGAATTCGGTCAGAGAACCCCCATTGAAGGTCTGCAGAGGGGAGGACTGGTGGAGATGGAGTTGAGCAGTGGTGTGTCACTTGTTTGAACCTACAGACATCTACTTGAAGGTCTCCTAAAAGAGTGCAAAACCAGTCCAGTGCTCTGTGCAGAGCTGTTGTAGAAGGCGTGGGGCGAATAACTCAGTCACTGAATGTATCTGACAAAAGTTTCTCTCTATTTCTGTGTGTCCTGCAGCGTGCTGTCCGCCTTGCAGGTAGACTTTGAACGAGTTTTCATATGCTGTGTCAAGTACTTCCACATCCCTCTCAGGAATTCACCTTAATATGGTGGAGTTTAGGCCTTTGCTGGGTGAAAGGAGATAAGCAGGGCATTAAACCCTGCCTTGGGTGGCAGTAAGTTCGTTGTGTGTTGGAGCAGAGTCAATAGGCAGGAGCAGCAAAGTAAGGTTATCTGAGAAGGCTTAAAGAGAAAAGAAATAGTACTGAAATGAAAAGAGCAGCTTGTAGAAACCCCCAGCACTGATCTTTTCTAGGCTGTCCGGGAAGATCTAATCTGTGTCTCATGAATCACGTGGTGCTGTCAACAAATGCTTTCCTCTGCCACGCTCATTGTCCCGACTCAGTTTACCATATTGGTTTGGAGATAATTCCCCAGTCACTTTGCAGCTGCTTCAGAGGCTCCGTATTTTATTTCCATGTTCCTTTACATACCTGTAAAGTTCCACATTTTCCCATCTTGGAGAGAAGTGAAAATAGGTGGAGAAACACATTCCATTTGGAACTTGTTTGTTGTAAACAGGTATTTATTTCCTTGATCAGGAATACCGTAAGGAGTGAATGATAATTAGTATTTTGATACTGACAACAGATTTTGGGGGTTTGTTAGTGAAGCTGATTCTTCTTGAGGGCTAGATCAGTGCCTGTTCCAAAGCTGTGGCTGTTCAAAGCCGTTCAAAGTGCCTTTTTACCTTTTTTGTAACAGGTCAGGTAAGAGCACATTGCCTTTAACCTGCTCCTGGCTTCCAGATACTGTGAACGTTGCCTGACTTCTACCCACACATGCCGTGTCAGCAGAAATGGTGGAAATGGATCTTCATCCTCCTACCAAAGAAATATGTGGGAACTCTTTGATGTGATAGGAGGGTGTTACATTTATTGTGGGTTAAGCCATTGAGCGACACTTTCCTCGCTGCCTGACTGTTGAAAACACTGACATGACACCGAGCTGTCTGGGTGGGCTGATGGTGAGTTTTTTCTCTTTGGACAGGTCATCCTCTTGGGTTACACAGCTCCAGCAGCAAGTGGGACGCCGGAAATTCTGCCAGCAACCTCTCCACAGTAGCGATCATGCCGGTGTCTGAAGAGGTGCCACTCACGGCATTTACTCTGGAGCTCAAGCATGCTCTCAGCACCGTGGGTAAGACGCGTTTACATGTTACTGCATCACGGGAAAGAAACTCTGCTGATCTTTTGGGAGAGGTATGGCCACGTCCCTGTCGTTGGCCAGAGGTGGATTCATGCTGCCTTGGGGGGTAGCGGTACAGCAATGCTCAGGATCAGCCTTTTTCATTACCTCCTGCTTCTCTGTCCCTGTTCCTAATGTGCATTTAATTGTAGGAAACTTTGTGGCCTTAACGGCTCAGAAACACTAGCCAGTCTGGCTGGCCTCTCGCCTTGGCTGCCGTCAGCACTGCTCAGGCTGCAGACACTCCAGTGGGTGGATCCCCCCACCAGCACACGTCCTCACAGCGCCTGTCCGAGTCTGCTTCTCTCTCTCTCTCTCGTGGGAGAGTCTCTCAGGCTTCCTCAGTGTACGGCTGCATCCAGCGAGGCATTTCGTACCCAGTTTTCATTGGTTGAGGCAGCAAGTGAGGTGTAAGCGTAAGACCTGATGGAAGATGCTACGGGAGGACATCCAGGTTGCCACTAGAAGCTCAAACTTGCCTCTTAAATCATTGCGCTGTTTGTTGCCAGCTCGTTTGTCTGTCTCACGCTCACAAAACCGTGTACTCAGCTCACAGCTGAGTCATTAATTGCTTCACCCATTGGTGAAGTTGTGTATTCAGGTTCCAGCTGCTCACAAGACTGTGTCTTTAACTCACAATTCCCTTCACGCTCGGTGCTAGTTTGACATTTCCTGAACATCCTCCACTCATCCTCATACACCGTCACACATCTCTTGAGTAAATCTCCCTTTGATGAATTGTTAGTCTGCTATGCCGTGGCTCATTATTCGGAGCGCTACAGGCTGTGTGATGCTTGAGCTATAACCACCGACACTTGGTGTTATGTCCTTTTTGACCTTAAGGCTACCGGGAGCTGGCACTTACTATTCTGCTTAAAAAACCTCCCAGGTGAGCAGGCACAGGAGAAAGCTGCTGATGCTCGAACTCTTTCACCTTTTGCAATACGAATTTGTCTGCGGCTTGTGGTGGAGATACGTTACAGTGAGAACTAATTTGTGGGCGTTGGCAGATTCTGCTGGTTTTGAGACGGCGGAGAAATGTTACATGCGTGACGGAGCGCAGAGCTCAGCCGTAGCTCCGTTGCTAATGGGTGCTGCTTATGGATGGTTGCCAGCTTGTTTTGATGTGTGACAGCATTAGGAGCCTGTAAATAAAACAAACGGAGACTTAAGTAGGTAGATGGACTATTCAGCATAAAAATAACTGTTCTAGTTGAAAGCAACTCGAATGTGACAAGCGAGGGGTTTTGTCGTGGTCGCTTGGCCTCTCCTCGTTCACCCTTCCTTTCTCTTCTTTCCCTCAACTGACGGCTGCGTGGTGCTTGGCAGCTATAGATGGTACTACCCAACCTTGGCATCTGAGGATCTTGCCAAAGCGGAGCAGACGGCTGCAGTGGGAAGAGGAGAGTGTTGTGTGAAAACACAGCTAGCCATGTGGGCCACCACACAGCTGGCAGAGCGAGCTCTGTGGCCTCGATAGCCCTGTTTGTCGGGTCGGCCTGTGGCTTCTGCAGCCCCACGATGCCCTTGGACAGCGGTTAACCTTCTGCCAGCGCCTCCTGTGCGTCACCATGCTGAGGAGGTGTTCATGCGGGCTGTATTTTTAAATTTTTTTTTATTTAGCAAAAGCAGCATTCTTTTATTATTTTTATTTTGGTAGCTTTTGTATTTTCTCCTTTACACTATGGCTAGGAATTGTTTGGGTGTTCTTTATTTGGGTTGCAGAGCTGTGAGCGATGTGCCAGATGGTGCTTTGCTCTAAGGAAAGGGTTTTGGAATGATTTTTCTTCCGACTTCTTGCATCAAAAAATGAAGCGAGTAGTGAAGTCAGTGTTGTGGAGCAAAAATGCAGCTTATTTTTGGGTTGTCTTGGTATTCACCTGACCGTTAGTGTCTGTTTTACATGTGGGGGAGCTGAAACGCTACGTGAAGAGGTTGGCGTGGGGGCCCTGGGGGGCAGCTGGCGTGGTGGAGCTCTGTGCCGCTGCCTCCCGAGGGCTGCCCCATGTGCCGCTTCCCGCGCTTGGGCTTTGGGTGGGAACCGTGATTAGACCTTAAACGTGTTTGTGGCGATGAGAGGGGTTATTTAACATGCTTGAAAAGGCTTTGCTGAACATCTTTCCCTTCAGGGAGACTCTTTCAGTGCGCCTGTTCCTAATTCTGAAAGTCGGGGGTTTCGCTGTGTAGATTTGCTGCCATTAGCATATGTTTGTGGTTTATTCTTTCGTTTTTTTCTTGAACCAACTGTTTTTTAATTGTAACTTGTAATCAGATGTTGCCATTTAACACTCGACTTCACATTTGATCCATGCTGTTTCATCCCTCTGGGCTTTAAATATTTTCCAGAGCACTGGCCTCGGCATGGGGGTGAGAGCAGTTGGTTTTAGCTTTCTTTTGCAACTCTAATATGTTATTTTAGAAACTTCCTTACTCTTCCTGTTAATATTAGCTGTGAAGAATATTGCAGTGATGCCTCAAATCCCCTTGCTGCTGGTTGGAGACAAGAGGACAGAGGAAATGAAGTGGGCGCAGGCAGTAATACTGGTGTTGTTGCAAGAATCGCCACAAGGAATTGGCCGCTGCAGCTCTTGGGTCTCCTGCCCTCACTGCCGGCTGACCCTGGTCCTGGGGAGAGTGGTGGGGGGTGTAGGCAAAGGTACGGTCATGCAGTGGTTTGGGTTGGGAGGACCTGAAAGATCACCTAGTGCAACCCCCTGTCGTGGGCAGGGACACCTGCCACTAGCCCAGGTCACTCACAGCCCCGTCTGACCTGGCCTTGGACACTGCCAGGGACGGGGCATCCACAGCTGCTCTGGGCAGCCTGGGCCAGTGTCCCACCACCCTCAGGGTGAAGAACTTCCTTACGTCTCATCTAAATCTCTCCCTTTTCAGTTTAAAGTCATTACCTGCAGAATTACCTTAGAGGCTGGTTTTTCTTCTCCCTGAGCTGTCGTCAGGAGGCTGCTGGCAGTGCTGTGAGTTGAAGCTGGTTGCGGGTCAGGTCACTCACAGCCCCGTCTGACCTGGCCTTGGACACTGCCAGGGACGGGGCATCCACAGCTGCTCTGGGCAGCCTGGGCCAGTGTCCCACCACCCTCAGGGTGAAGAACTTCCTTACGTCTCATCTAAATCTCTCCCTTTTCAGTTTAAAGTCATTACCTGCAGAATTACCTTATTTTTTTTTTTTGTCGTTGTTAACTGCTTCCATCTTAATAAAGAAATAGCAAAATAAGGACAAGTAGAATATCTTAGTCTGACAGTGGAAGCTTTGTAACACCGTGAATTAATACATACCGTCCACAAGAACCGGAGAAGCATTCAGTCTTGTTTGGCTTTGTCCTCCCAAGCCACTTTTGCCTGCGTAACGAGGCAGGACCCACTGGTTTGGTCGCTTGATTCTGTTGTGTGGATTTAATTATATTTTCTTCAATTTTTTTTTTATTTGTAATGGGAACACCTCAGGTGACCAGACTGCTCTCCATACTGGGCTTCCTGGACCGCAGGGCGCGCTGACCTGGCTGGCCAGGATGTGCTTGCGCTGTGCGCACAGGGAGCACCAATGCGTGGTAGTACCCGCGGCTTCATCCA
>NW_010405398.1:26109-26327 GCF_000710305.1 Buceros rhinoceros silvestris | reverse complement strand
GGTTTATGATAGTTCAGATGTTGTTTCCAGGCAGCGTGTTTGTGTCCCAGTTAGGGATGTTCATGTTTCCATGGAGTTTGTTCTGTTGAAAACTGGATGCTGAAGCAGTTACTTGGTACCTGGCAGCAATAGCTCGCCCTGAATCTGCCTCATCCGGAGACAGGCATGGATATAAAACATGACCTGAGCAGTGAGGCGAGAGGGGCACCGTGCTGCAG
>NW_010405398.1:24513-25933 GCF_000710305.1 Buceros rhinoceros silvestris | reverse complement strand
CGGGAGCCTGCGTTGCTGCTGCCTCGCTGCCTGTGCTCGTACTCTTCAGGGGGAAAAGCCTCTCTTTGAATCTTGGTCTCTGGGTCTCCAGAGAAAGAAGATGTCGAATACAAAACTTCCAAAAGCTGGGGCAGAATTTCCCATTTCGAACAGGAGTGGAAGGAAGGGGAACAAGCTCTGCTGTCGTGCAGAGCTCCAGGTTAGGAGAACCGTGGCGATGAGTTCTGGTCAGTGCTCGTCAAGACTGCTTTTGTTATACTTTTCCCCCTTAACTTTTCCTGGTAGAACTGAGAGCATCTCTTAGCACAAAGCTCTTCTGCAGTATTCAGAGCTTTCAAAAGTATTTGCCTAACTTTTTTTTCTTTTACTGAGACCAGCTAAATATTACCACTGGTTGTGTGAATTCTGGTTATATGTGGGAGCCCTCTGGTCGTGTATAATTCCGAACTGAAGTAGAGAGGGATTCAAATCCCACATATGCGCCTCTCTCCTTCCTTTATGCCCTTTAAATATCTTGCTTTTCAGTTCTAAAAATGTGTAATGTATTGGAGAGCTCAGGAAATATCTGCACTAATAATTTATTGAACTTTTTCCATGGTGTATTTTGTACTGGATGTTTCTTTTTATGCGAGTATTTTTTCCAGGTGGGGTGGATTTGCAACCACTTCTAAGCATCAGAGACCACTCCTGGACCTCTGGGCCTCTAGGCAACTTTTTAACCACGTTTTACTAGACTTAGAGCTAGAATATCTGTGTTCTCCCCAGCATATCTTATGAAATCCGTATTGTATGGAAAGAAGTTACCCGAGTGAGTACCATGCTCATCTTTGGAAAGAATGGAAGAGTTTTAAGTCTTGTGTGATGCTTATGTCTCCTTTACTGGGGCAGGATTTGAGCTTGGAAGCCTTGCTAAAGGCCTGTCTCGACCCTTTTGGTGTGGCTCTTTTTATTCTTTGAAGATGAAATGAACTAGACCTCTGCTATTTGCCTCTGATATTTTTTTCTCCTCACTTCTCTTGCACGGAGTTGTACTTTTGTACTGAAAAAACAGATGACCCTGGAGTACTAAATTAGAAGCAGCGCGAGGTTTCCCCATGAATCGCGATCCTCTGTGCCCTGGGGGTAAAATTGCTGCCGTGCAGTTTTCTCACCTGAAGTGCTTGAAAGTCAGAATTCAAAATCCCAGGGAGTTTGCTGAAAGAAAAATCCCCAGGGGGGCTGTTAAAAGTCACCACCTCAGGCTTGAGAAATTCAGGAGCTGCAAATTGCTGGAGGCTCAGAGAACGTCATTAAGTTCTCTGTGCTCTGATACTATTCCCCAGCAATCTGCTGCTGATCACCGTCAGAGAGACACTATTGGGCTGAGATAAATATTTCATGGTAGCTCACGTCACCTCTCCTATGCTCCTGTCTTCGAGCT
>NW_010405398.1:7787-24376 GCF_000710305.1 Buceros rhinoceros silvestris | reverse complement strand
CGCAACGGGTGCAGGCGGCTGCTGGAGGGTGGAGGGATGTTCTCATGGCGCAAAGTGCCTGCCGGGCTGATGCTAGGTGTGGAGAGAGCATCACTAGGGTATGGTGTGTGACTGCAATAGTGCATGTCGAGGATGCACTAACTCATCGTCCAGGACCCTCCTGCCTGCTGGGGTGGCTCTTCCGAGGGGTATGGACTCGAATGATGCTTTAATTACTGCCTTGCTGTCAGTGGTTTAGTTTAAACAACTCTTTTGGTTATTCTGTTTCACGAGAAGGCATATGCTGGTGTTCTTGATCACATTAATGGGGGGTTATTTACTGGTCGATTAATTGCGAGCTTGTTAGAAATTGGAAGTCTAGAGCAGATGGTTGTTATTTCTGAAACCAAACAGAATTAGTTCAGTTGGAAGCAAAGCCCTGTTCCGTGCTGGGGATGGATGAGGGTCTGGACGTCTTTGTCCCACGCTGCCAGTGTGCAGGGAGGATGCTGGGCAGAATCCTCCGGAGCCGGCACTGCTGGCTGTCCGTCTGTCTGTCTGTCTGTCTCACTCGTTTGTGTCACGTATTGTGGACTGCTTCTTTTCCAAACAAAAAGCGAGGTGAGTGGACGTGGTTCCTGAAGTCGTTTGTCTCTCCAAGGCTCTTCCGTGCCTGGTGGGGATGCGTCGTCCCCGTTCGAGATGTCTGTGGGTGAAGCAGCCCTCAGCTGGGCTGATGTACCGACGCACCCCAGCTCTACAGAGTCTGTCTCCCGCCTTGTGTAACAGCTGTTCTGGTCACTGGGTTTAATGGTTTCCCGTGGTACATCTGATCGGCGTGGTGCTCTCCACACTCCTTTGCTGGTGTTCTTGGACGCCAGTGGCCGGGTACAGGGAGGTGACAGGCAAACCTGGAGCTGAAGCTTGCTGTTCCCTCCTTGGCATTAGTCTCTCCTGACATTTTTATTATATTCCGCAGCTCATTTTGCGTTCCTGGCTGTTCGTCTTGCCTGCTAAACTTCCACCACTCTCCTAAAGCTTTGTAAGTCACATGCCCTGGCAGACCGTTTGCTCTGCGTGTTATTTCTGTTGTGCTGACAACTTTGGCAGGTTAACGAACGCAGATGATAACCACTGGTGAATGCTTTTCCAAAAGTGACCTGCCCTCTCTCCCACGTCTACATTGTGTGAGGTGTCATCTGGCAGACCTCTCGCAATCCCAAGTGCTGCTAGACGAACTGTTTGTGAGGCTGAACAGTGAATCAGATAAAAGAATCTGCCAGTGTTCAAACCAGGGTGGTAAAACGCGCCCCGGGCACCGGGTCTGCTCCCTGCAGACAGCCAGCCTAGCGAGCACAAGCGGAGGAGCAGCACAGACGCAGGAGTGAAGGGCAGGTTAGAGCAGTTCTGCTCTTGGAACGCTTCTGAACTGATTCCATCTGCTTCGGACTCGTTGCTTTCATAGGAACCAACTGCCATAAACTTCACTGGAGGATGAGGAGATTAAATTCTGCTCTTGAGTCATCCTCCCTTCCGTGCTTTCTCACCAGCTTTTGCATTTTATCTTTTGCTCTCCGCTTACGGGATATTTTTGTCCGTTTTTTGTTTGCTCTTCCTTCGTTATCAGTGTAATGAAGAGCAAACATTCTTCGGATGATTGGAAACACAAGATGAAAAATCGTGCTTCCGAGTTCTTTCCAGTCTGCCACTACACGATGTTGAAGCAGAGCGAAGTCACACAGGAGGAGTCGGGTGTTGGGGGGAAACGTGTTGGCCTTGCTGGTCAGATGGGCAGCTCCAGACACTGAACTTGTGGGTTTTGCTTTTTGAGCTTCTAAATGTGAAATTGCAACTTTTTACCATGCTGTTCATTCACAGTTCCTTGATTTTTATAAACACATTAAGCCATGCTGCTTTATTAGCGCTTCGAGAGACTTCACCTAATTGTTTTGTTATTTCACACATGAATTTCCGTTCTTTTATTAATGGAAAAATGCAGGATTATCTAACGAAACATGAATACAAAGCAATTGCTCGTTCATGTTTCATAAATGTGACTTTCTCAATATGACAGGGATAATATTTTCTTTAGGTATGAGGCAAATCCCTCAAGTTTTCATTTTTTTCCTTTTTTAGTTAGTCTCTTATTCTGCAGCCTCCTCCACCTGTGGCAGCTGCTGCTGCAGCAATAGAATTGCTATTAAGAAAAATAAACCGAAGGAGAAAACTTGATGTGCACCAAAATTCATCTCAGGTGTAATGCTGTCACCAGATGCGTGCGCTTGCCCATCCCCACAGTGGAACCAGCGTGAATTGGACTGTGCCCGCCGGATCTGGGGCCTTTTCTCCCTGGCGTTGGTAGAGGTGTAGGTTCCTGGTGGCATGTTGGATAGGAAGGAGTAGTACCAAAGAGCTACTGCTAGAGAGAGTGCTACTGCTAGGATTCATGTGGGGTGTGGTTCAATGCAGGATGAGCAAATCAGGTGTCTTGGGAGGTCAGTGGAACCAGATTCCTGGGCTTTGAATGGTTGCCAAAGGTACGTGGTGCTCTGGGTGTTGTGTTCGTGGAAATGCAGCTGCGGTGGAACCTGTCACCCTGCGTGGCCCTGAGGGACGGATAAAAGAGCTTGTAGGTTGTGACTAAGGTGGTAGCAGAGCTCTGGGGATCTGGAGAATGGGAAGATGTTACTGGAGAGGAGTGTGAAAATTTTTGTGAAGACTCTGGGCCAGCTCTTTCTTGTACAACAGCTCTGATCAGAGCACTGATCCATCATGACCTTCAAAGCCAATTCACCGAACCGCCCTTGTTATAGCTGTGTTTTCTAACACGGTTTGAGGAGCTGAACAGCAGGTGTTCACATACAAAACTTCTTGTTCTTCCAGGTCCTGCTCTGCTGCTCACCAGTGATAACATCAAACAGCGGCTCGGCTCTGCTGCACTGGACAGGTACCTGCCCTGTTATTACTTACAAAAAATGCAGAAGGATACTGAGCTGGCTTTATAAATATACATTTTGGGGAGAAAATCCTGTGGTCTAACACATGTTGTGCTTTTTTACCAAGGTACTTGAGACAGCAGTGTGTCCAGAGGGTCTGGTTCAAATGTGGATGCTTTTTTTCCATAGTTACCTTCTCATTTGTGACATTGGAAAAGCTGAATTGCTCCAAGTAGCAAACTCAGTCTTGGGGATGTCGTGGAAGTCTCGCTGAAGTTAGGAGTCACTGCATCCTCTTTCCTCTGTGAATTTATCTAATGGTATAAATAATGGGGAAATAAAGACAGCGTGAGCTGGAAATGGGGGCAGACGAGGTTCTTAGACTGGATGAGCAAGAGATGCAGGTCTCTGATGCCCTTCAAATTTTGAGCTTGACATGTAAGGAGCTGTGAGAGAAACTCATCTGATCTTCGGGTTTTTTCCTCTCTGTCCCCAGTATCCACGAATACCGCCTGACCAGCTGGCTGGGACAGCAGGAGGACATTCACCGCATTGTTCTGTACCAGGCCGACAGCACCCTCACTCCCTGGACACAGCGCTGCATCCGGCAGGCCGACTGCATCTTAATCGTGGGGCTGGGCGACCAGGAGCCAACTGTTGGAGAGGTGTGGAGGCAGCTCCTTCCCTTACGGGCAGTGTTAACAGTCCAGGTCAAAGCAGGCTGTTTCATACTCATGAATTTTCCTGGCTTTAATACCCAGTGAAGCATAAATAATGAAATGTTTCTATGAAATGTGTGTTATAAACGAAGAAAGAATTGAATGAGGGTCCCCTGAAATGGTGAGGTTTATGCAGGAGTTTTTCCAGCTAAGTTCTTTCCCTCTAAAGAGTCATTTTGGTCAATGGTAAATCAAAAGTCAAATTGCTTCGAAGCTTTGCATCCAGAATTTCTTGGCAGGGTCTCCATGGAGAAGTTCTTTTCTGCCTGCATGAAGTTCATGGGGTGTGTCTAAGAAAAAGTAGATCTAAATTGTATTGTATGAATAATTTAATCTATTTTATTACAGATCGTAAGCTGTATTTTCCCCCTTTACTATCTATTTTTATTTTTGATATTTTATTACCGATGTTCTTTGACCAGGCACGTAAATTTTACAAGAAATCTAAAAATTAGGTCAAAAGTGGGATTTTTAGGACTGTGAAGTGTTGAGCCTGACCTCCAAAGCACTTCACCTGGGACATTTGCAGTGTTCTTTGTGTTCTTCGTGGCTGTACATGGGAGGCAGGAAGGACAGCAGAAGCCAGGCACCGTCAGCTGCCTGAAACAACACAAAATGAGGACTGCAACAAGGAAAACGTGTCTGATTGGTAGCGAAAGAACAAAGCGTTTGTAGGCATAAGTATGACTTGATGCAGTCTCTGTGCACAAACGGCATGTGTCTGTGCTGCGCATTTAATGGTCGATGGTTTGGGTAAAAAACACTCATTTTTAGGTTTGAATCCTTGTCTGGTTTGAGTTCTCTGTATACACCCTCAGCTAACACTGCAGTTGTCTAAATCAATCTCGTTTGAGGGTTCTAGTTGTCTGTAGGTTCAGGTGGGAATAGGGGTCAGATGTATATCGGGGGGTGTACATATATATCTGTATTTCACAATCCAGTATTCTGTTGAACTGAACTGGGGCAGGGAATACCTGACGCCCCCATTCCCTTGCTGTTATAACCTGCTGTAGCTGGAGAGGATGCTGGAGAACACCGCGGTCCGAGCCCAGAAGCAACTCATCCTGCTCCATAAGGAGGATGGGCCTCTCCCTTCCCGAACCGTGGAATGGCTCAACATGCGGAGCTGGTGTTCTGCTCACCTTCACCTGCACTGTCCGCGCCGGGTCTTCTCCAGAAGAAGCCTGCCCAAGCTGGTAAGAGACTCCTGCTTCGGTGGCTGGTCCCGTGGCTGTCGTACTGCACCTCTGCCGCACAGATGATGAGTAATCCGAGATCGTGGTGCTCTCAGGTGCAGCTGTGACCCAGACAGTGTTCACTTTAAATCTGTGTGGCCTTGATTTACTCTAGGAAACGTTGGGACAAGGGGTCCGTGTCCTTACGGGAGCAGAGCTGGCTTTTTGGTACGCTGAAGGCAGTGCATGCTGTCTCAGGTCATACTGGCTGGTGTGCACACGCAGTGGAGCCCTTCTCATTGGGAGCATCCCCGTGCTTGCGAAAAGCATGCGAAAGGCAAAGCAGGGGCAGACGTAGGATGCTTCCAGTAGCTTCAAATCCTTGTCAAGAAAGAGAAATAGCTCCAAAGAAAATACTGTGCTATGATGAAGTTCTCCCAGCTGCTGTAGGAGTATGAGAGATGTGAGTGATCACTAGAACTAGAACTTCCCGTCTGAAGAACAGCTATCCACAGCGTGGGCTTGGCAGCCGCGTAGACTCCACCCTGCCTGGAGAGCAACCGTCTTCTGCCTCTCTTCTGCAGATAGAGATGTATGAACGCGTGTTCCAGAAGCCACCAGACCGTCACTCTGACTTTTCTCGCCTGGCTCGTGTTCTGACTGGAAACGCCATTGCGCTGGTGCTCGGGGGCGGAGGAGCAAGGTAGGGGCTTATCCCGGGCACTGCTGCCGGGTCCTAGAGCGCCACTGTCATCGGGCTGTGACAGATCTGCAGGATAACAGATGTCCTGTAAAATCAGCCCTGGCTGTAAGCAGCATTTGGGGAGACATTGAGGAGTTGCTTTTGTTACATAAATGTGTGGATTTGTGCTTGGATTTCTGCAGAAGAATATGAGTGTTTGTGACCTCTGGAGACCCCTCAGCAGTTGAGTGTAATACCAGGAGATGACCAGGACACTAAATACAATTCTTTCTTTTGTTGGCCTACACTATGAGGCTTTGTCCTCTGTGAATTCTTATATTAGGAGGTGGATCACAGTATTTCAGAGACCTCCAAAGCTCTTCAGAGTTTGAGCAGCAAGAGGAGTTGTGTCGTCTAATGGGAGAACCTTCTCTCCTTTACAGTCACCCCAAACCCAAGGTTTCTGACAGCCTTGGCTTTACAGAACGATCGTAGCTCTGCAGACACGAGGGCGTGGTGTGTGCTGGACACTTAGAATTCCATCCAAACTGGGAATTAAATTACTACTGACCTTTTTCTTTGGAATCTCTTTTTACTTTGAGGTTTTAGCATTGTGACACAGTTTGGTAGCCCTTTGTCTCAAGAGAGCGCCAGCTTTGTAGTCTTCATCACCGTGTTCTTGAAGCCCATCTTGAAAATGATGCTTTGAAATAACGGCTCTCAAAAATAAAAAATGCAATTTGCATGGAGTCTGTTTAAGTCAACGGAAATATCACATTCTTGTCTTCGGGCCAGTGCGTGCTTTGAGGGGAGCATTCTCTCCGGTAAAGGTTAGAGCTCCGTGGTGACACCTTGCTCTGATTAGTCACTTGATGCTGAGACAGCCAGCGCTGCGGCTGTTGCTGTCAGCAGCAGCAAAGGTGCCTTTAGCCTGCTCACCTTCCCAGTCTCCTCACCTAAGGTGATTCTAGTACTTCGTGTCTGAGCTAAGCACTGTCCTGTGGAGGCACAACAGAAAGCAGAGGAGCGGGCTCTGATTAAGCCGGGTGTCTCGGCAGGCTTCTAACTGGCTGCTGCAAAGCCTTTGTGGGTTTTCTGTTAGAAGCTATCTGCGGTCCCTGTCTCTGCTGAAGCCTCATGCTGAAATATGTGCACTTCTACATTTCTGGCAGCACATTTTGCTCCTTCCTTTCTTCCATCTGTAAACACTGCTGTAATTTTTGCCAAACTCTTTATTTTTCGTCCTGCTTGATTTGCGAGCTGCCACCGGCTGCTTGTCAAGAGCAGAGGTAAGGTAGAGCAGCGCTCCTGCGCCTGGGTGGTGGCCCGGTGCTGTCCCCCTCTGCTGACCCGAGCCGCTGCACCGCTCCTGGGTCGGCTTTGGGATTTCTGGACACGCAGCACCCGTTCGGCGATGGGACCACGTGCTCAGCTCTCCACCCATGCGGTATGGAGGACTTTAAGAGGATTAAATGGCAGAAAGGATAAATATAGCAATTTCTTCTTTCTCTGAAAGAGTGGACTGAAAAGCTTCGTCTGGGGGTTCAGGCTGGCCCGTGGAGGGGGTGAGCGTTGTGTTTGCAATGGGAAGGTACAGCATGCATCCAGTGGAATGCTGTTTCTGTGGTTGGATTGTTGTCTAATTGTGGTTAGACGGAAGAACTGCGTTTCTTCTTAAAAGTTCATTTTTGAAGTGAGAGTATAATTAAGACTCTGGGGAAAGGACAAAGTTATCTGTAAAAATCTGCCTTTGGAAGGTCAGAGTAAGCTCTTAGGTCCCTGTCTCTGCTAACAAGGGAAATTCCAGAGATTATGCACTCGGTGCTTAAGCTCATCCTGTGATTAAAGCCCGTTCCAGCTAAGCACATCTCGATGGGTCGCCGCACGGACTCTTTGGATAACATGCTACACGAGTAACTCCCACCTCGTTCTAGAAGCATGGATCATGCCGGTCACAAAGCCCAGCGAGAGCCGGTCCGTACAGGGTGCTGGCTGGTGGTCGCTCTGCTCAGCGACGCCAGCACCACCAATTATTTAGTTGTTATTCTGGGAATGTTTGTCTAGCATCCCAGTGACAGTGGGTTTGGGAGGTTTTACCCGAGCAGCTTCCTAGTAGTTATCTTTGTGGTTTGTCATGACAAAAGACTCACAGGAACTAGAGGTTTTCTTTCTCTTGAAAGGCTAAAAATAAAACAAATTGAAGTGATACAGTTCTAAAATTACAGCGTTTGGCTTTTGTTAAGTGCTAAGTTAATTTCAGTTAGAAACGTTGTGGGGTTTGAGGGGAGGAAAGGGGATCTGTGTTTAGAAAATTAATACCTTTGAAATGTAGTTGCAAGAATAATGACACAAGAGACCCCGCAAGAAAGGCATGAACCCCCCCATAAATCGTTCTCGTGACCTTTAGCCATCCCGCGCCCAGCCCATTCTTTCCTTGGTTTGCCGTGGTCTTAGCAAAGCTGTTTGAAGACTTAAGATTTATGGGGAGTAAATAATTAACACAGAGGTATCTGGGCATCCGAGGGCTTCGGAAAAAACAAATGGGTTGTGCTGTTTCAGAAGACTGAAGCAAAATGGATGACAAGCTTTGATTACAGTGTCATTATTTGGGGGGTGAATTCGGTCCCTCGCCCCTGTTCCCCGTAGGTGTAATGGGAGAACAGGAAGCGTCGGGCCTCTTCCAGCCTGGTTATTTTGATAGGAAGCTGCGTTTGCAGTAACGGTCGTGATAGAAACCCCTGATGTGCCTGAGGTGTGCTGATGGGGAAGGAAAGGGCTGTTGCTGGGGAAGTTACTTGCCTTTTTTGGATGTCCTGTCTACAGTGAGGGGTAATAATCAGCTGCACGTTCATGCTGGGAATGAACGCACGTGGTGCCAGGAACCTTCAGCAGCTGGTACCGCACGTCCTGCCCCGTCCGTGCTACGTGCTGCGCGGCTGGCCGGCGCTCTGCAGCAGCCGCACCTTTCCCTTGCCCCCAGGCAGAGCATTCGGACCTTCCCCGAGGAGCTGCTCTTGAAGAGTATTAGCAGATATTTCATCCGGGCAGCTTTTCCTTTCTCCTTTTTCCATTTAGTTTTCTCCTGAAACTTATTTCACCTCAGCTCCTGAAACATCAAGTATTTTTTTCCGACAGCTCTTTCTTGCTGACTCTAAAGATTTGAGTCTGACTCACGCCGTTTCATTTGGGGCAGTTGGCCTGTTTCATCAGCTTGTTCTTTCTGCCTTTTCCTCCTTGTTTTCAGCTCTGACCTTCTGCAAAGGGAGGATAAAAGCAGGAGAAACAAGTTATGCCTTTCTTGTTATGGAGGTGTTTGTGTCTGACGAACCCACTTGGTGCCTCATCTGAAGCCTGTGCCATGTGCAGGTTGCTCACACTCCGTGATATTAGAGAAGGCCAAACGTGAGGGTCCTTCTGCTACCCTGTCACTTACTGGCTGGTGAGCTGAGCCTGACTTGGGGCTCTGTGCTTCCTGAAGCCTGGCTTTATCTTAGTTGCTCGATGCTTCCTGTTTAACTGGATTTTGCCATCTTAACTCTGAGAAACTTTCAGTGCTTCACTGCGTGGTGCAGGTCTTCAGTGTTTGGTGGGAGGGAGATCGCTGCAGCAACAGTGAAATTCTCATCGGCTCTTTTCTGAGAGAAGCTATGAAGGCTTTGTTTTCTTTCCCTTGCTTGAATTGGTTAAAGAAAAGTTGACAAGCTGCCGAAATTAATGAGCATGCAGATACTCAGCAGCATAACAGGGTAACACAACAGCTGGACTTATTAGGGCAATGTGCTGCAGGGAGGGATGTTAGAAAGAAAACCTCTTCTTTTTTGGAGTTGTTGTTAGCTCTACCAAAGACCAAGGTCAGATGGCAAGGCAGGAGGGTCTGGCTTCCAGCACTGCTGCCGTGGAGAGGAGCACGGGAGCTGTAGCTGTGCAAGTTGTCTAGTGACTGAGATCCCTTCTGGACTGTCATCTTTTGCTCCATGGTCCACAAAAGCAGAGGGAAGCATCTCTGTTCCCTGAAAACAGGGAGGACTGCACAGAAAACGTCTAAACTTCGTGAAACTTCTAGGGCATAATAAAAGTGAAGGCTCTGAGGTCAGGGCTGAGCTGTGGACACCATGAGGTGGAGCAGGCTGGCTGCTAGCACAGCGGTGGAGCTGACGTCTCATAGCCCAGCGCGTGATGAAATGTCTGAGGAATAAAAGGCTGAAATGTGAGGTGGGAACGATGTTCCGATGACAAAGGGCTGTCCTCAGGACACCTTCCACACTGTGGCTTCTTTCCCTGCGGTGCAGGCAATAGCAGTGTCGTGGTTATGAAACCCTGGTGTTCAAACTCAGGCAATAACAGGATCTCCTGGGGAGAGCGTGTGAAGTTTTATGGTGCAGGTGCTTTGGCTTCAGTTCCAGCAGTTAAGGAAAATTAATTCTTATTCCTCGGCTAAGACAGATAACTAATGGCGTGAGGCTTTTTCATCCTGTCAGCGGGAGAAGTGTGTGTGTGGGTGTTGTCTCTGAACTACCACTGCAGAGCTGCGGTACTTGCAGTGGAGACGGTGGGCTCCTCAGACCAGCTGCTGTACCTCACGTACAGGGTGGTAACTGGAAGTGTGAGGGGAGTTGCTTTTTTAAACTATTCAACACAACCACAAGCACCCAGACAATGTGCTGTTAAAAGAATGTGGGGAGGAGCGGGGAGAGGGAAGGCATTTGCTGCCTGGATTCAGAAGGTACCTCCAGAGGCGTGCACAAAACTACGGTCCTGAAGGGCACAGAGCAGTGCTTTTCCCTTCGGGATCCTAACCACACTCAACACAGAGACTGCAGAAGGGATGAAAGAAAATCCCGTGGGAATTTCCTGGACTCTTGACGTTCCTCACATAAGTTGGAACACAGTAAATGTCCTTCAGCTCCTTTGGGTTCAAAACTTGGTGTAGACTGAGTGGAATGAGGGGCACCCCGGAGTACGAGGGGTCTGTGGAGCCCGACTGTGCAGATATTACCAGTTCCCTGTGCTGGAGAGTAAAAATAATGCTCCTCTTGAGAACTTGCTCAATAATGTCTTTTCCCTGCTTCCAGCTCATACATGAACTATTTACCCTTTTTCCACCTGGCCAGGTCAGGTCTCTAAGTCTCTGTTTTCCCTTTTAGACCCATCCAAGCCCGAAGGGTACCCAGGTGGTTCTACCCGTTTCACTCCACTGCCATTCCTGCCTGTCTCCTTTATATCTGCCCTTTAGTTCCTTTCTCAGTCTTTGCTTTCAAGTCCTCCCTCAAAGGACCTACTGCAAAAAAAGTCCTTTGCCAACTGCTTCTGCCATGCCAGGGGGCGTCCGTATTTGTCAACTCACCCAAAATGCACTTGGCTTTGAAATAATTCTGAGATCGTGCCGTGAGCTTCAGGTCTGCGTTTTGCCAGTGGATTGATAGCAGGGTTTAAGGTTGCTCTCAGTGGTTTATAGGGGAGGGCAGGTATCCCCTTCATTTGTTATCTTGAATTCACAGTGCTTAAAACGCACGGGAAACAGAGGGCTGACAGCTTGAAAAATGTGTAAAAATTGGTTTCTGATCCTTTGAAGCATTCAAAAAACATAGTCTGATAAAACACTTCTTCCAAAGTAAATTGCAAAACAAAATTCTCGCTAAAACCAATGCTCTTCATTCTGACCTTGGCTGGGATAGTTCTGAAAGAGCAACAACAGCCTCGCCGAGGTGCTCGTGGTGTCGTGAGTTACTGCGGGTTAAATCACTGAAGCAAGGAATGGGCAGCCAGGGTTTCACTTTGCTGCTGTTCAGCTCCGGCCGTCACGTGGGCTTGAGCAAATAGCTGAAATGATTATAACTTGGGTTCTCCTTCTCTAAAACGAGGCGTGTGTCATCTCAGCTTTGGCATCTGTGCAGGTCATCCTTGATAAATTTATTACAAAGCCTTTACATGGCAGAGGAGTATAAAGCATTACCACTAGGAGTGGTTTGGGGTTTTAGGAGGGTGCTGCTATCTCTACATCGTTGTGGATTTAGGCTCTGGTCTCACTGGTTGGATGAGTCTGAAGAATTTGCTGGAAACCTGACATCCAGCCCAAGTACGGTGTGAAGTTAACTCTTTACTCCAGTGTGCAGCGGCCGAGGAGTAACCAGGCTGCTGGTAACGCTGTTTGTGCTGTCTGGGTACAGTGCCAGGACACGGTCAATGTTTTTGTAGGAACTGCTGAGAGCATCCCTGTCTGTTCTGGGGAGCAAAGAGCCCCACACCAAGCAAACCGTGTCATCCCTGGCCAGTTCTGGGCAGTGCCAGCTCTGGGGTCTTCTCCCACAGTGCAGAGATGCTGTCAGAGAGGGGCTCTGCTGGAAGCCAAGAGGTTCCTGAGTGACTGCTTCTGAGTCTGGAGGATGTGCCAGGTCCCAGTCAGCTGGCAGGGGCATTTGCTTTCCTGGTGGTCGGGTTAGTGGCTGGACGTGGTGATTTGTGATCTGGTAGCAGCCTTGCTGGTGCGGAGAGTGGTGTGGGGCTCTGCTTGGCTTTGGCCAGGACCCCGATCTCCAGCCTGGTACAGAGTCCCGTACGGAGCCACCCTGGCACAGCTCGGGTCCTGCTGCACTCAGTTCACACCGTTTCTCAATTTCTACTTAGGCAAGATAAGAGTGAGGATTTTTTTTCCCCCCTTTTTTTTTTCTTTTTCTCTCCACCGAGACAGGTGGCATCCACAAAATGTGTGTTTCAGTTGTGAGCACTCGCTCAAGACAGCATGGAAGGGCTCTGCTTTCCTTCTCTGTAGCGAGACAGTTTGTGAAGAATACGCACCGCTAAAAGGATCTCATTCCTCATCCTGATATTGCTGGAAAGGGTGTCAGGAAATGGAACTGGAATTTGAAAGAAACTTAAAATGCTTCTTCCCTTCTTTTCAACAGAAGAATGAACTTACCATCCAGTATCTGCGGTCTGTTGGTGGCCAGTAACAGATTCCTGCAGTATGGAAGTATCAAAATGATACAAAAGAGGTGGAATCTGCTTTGTGTCATGGAAAAAACTCCCTGAATACTTGAAATATCCTTCCTCCAGTTCCCTTTCTTCCAAGTAATCCCTTCATACACCAGGCCAAATCTGTCTTTTGACATTTGGAAGGGCAGAAAGTCGGCAGCCCCGAGCTTAATCCTCGTGACCCTTGCGTTTGCCAGCCTGTGCTCCTCACCCTCCTCCAGGCGCGGTTAGCTCGTGCCGCGGTCGGTGCCTTTCAGAGGAAGGGAAGCTATCTGGTGACCTGTACAGTGGTTCTGTGTGCATAGATAGAGATCTCTGGATCTCAGTGGAGTTGTAGGGTTTTTTTATTATATCCCTTTCTGAAGCTCAGATTGATGTATGGGAGCTTCGGAGGCTGTAACTATTCGTACAGGTGTCTGGAGAAGTGGTTTGTGCTCTGGTCACCAGTAGAGATCCGGGTGCAGGTAAACCTGAGTGAAATCTGTGTTCCAGTGCCAGCCAGTCAGGCTCCTGGACTCCCTGTGGCTTTCAAAAAGCAGAGTTGGTTTCAGGGCAATATCCAGGAGCTAACATAACAGGAAGGAGTCCTGACTCTCTATCCTTAAAGACAAAATTACGCCTTTGACTTGGTGTCTTACTTGTGGTGCTATTTTGTAGAGTCTGAAGCAGAAAGATAAGGAACGTGGGCTCTTCCGTGGAAAAGATGCTGATAACTTCTGTTTGGATACCTAATCTGAGTCTTATCCAGGTCAGCCCTCAAGTCTATTGTTTGAACAAACAAAACCCAAGTCCTAAAAATAAAATGGTGGGTTCTGCGTGTTTGCTTCTGTCGAGAAATCCCCATGAGACATGGTGTGAACTCATACTGGAGGCTTCAGGCTTTCTGTTTGCAAATGCTTGGTAATAGGCTGCAGCATAATTGCCCCGTAGAGGCTTCGCTCTGATTTCTTCAGGGACAGACCATCTTGTGTATTGCCCAAGAGCTCAGCCATACTAATCGTGTTTATGCATCCGCTCAAAATTCTGCCTCGAAGTGCAGTTATCTTGCGCACAGAGCGCGCTGCGTGCCTGTTACCAGATCTGAATGCTAATTGCTCGGCGAGTTGTGTAATAGTTGGGTCATCACATGCACATGAAAGCCGTGTTCATGTGGCTTGGCACCCACGTAATGCTCAGTGATCTGATTTTTCTTTCTCCCACCTGTAGCACCCATGTAATCGCTCATTTGCTCTCATTTGCTGTGGAGGTTGAAGATTGTGATGGCTCCTATTAAATCCGCCAAGCAGCAGCAGCTTGGGAACCATCTACTTTAAGTTATGACTTAAAAAAATTAATTGTAACTGGTTTATGTGGACTGTCCTGATCTCCAGTCTTGAACCCACTAAACTCCTTTTTTCACAGCAGTGCTTTGATAAACCAGTGAAATTATACAAGGAAGTGGTGGAGTCGTGTGGTTTAACTCCTGTTACTAGTTTTGCACCTCTTTTTATCAGCTGAGGAAACGTGCCATGTTACAGGGCTGAAGTTTGAGGGATCGCTTTCCATGGAGCAGGCACATGGTCAGTCAGCAAGTCCATGTGCTTTCAGGAGGGTGGTGCCGCTCTCGCATTGCTGCAGTTTTTAGGAATCTCTGTCTAACCTTATCTGGACAATGAGCTTTCCTGCCAGGGAAGAGGAGAGTGGAGAGGTTGCAAGTAAAATCACAGTTAAATTCTTTAAAGTGTGATTTCTTATTTCTTCCAGCTCCTGTAGCTCAAAATGTTCTTGTAAGACTTTGCACAAAAAAGTCTCAGAGGGGTGGGAGAAGGAAGATATATTTGTTTTCCAAATCCATTATCTTTCTTTGCAGATAACTGAACTGTTTCTTGGCTTAGAGTGAGACAGGATTTTGTTTGGCATTCCCAAGCAGAGAGTGATGGGGGGGTGTAGCCTCTTTTCCCCTCTTCCTCCTCCTCCACGCTCCTACTGGAGCGTGTTGCTGGCAGGTGGATCAGAAAACAAACCCCCTGGTGCATTTTCTGATTTAGTGCGTCTTTTTGTGTGTGTGTGGTTTTTCTCCCCTCCAGTGGCTTACTCTTGTATCCCCATACACCAGGATGGGGTAGACCTGACAGCCCTCCCAGGAGGGCAGAGCAGTGTTTGTTTACTTCTTGTCAGGCACAAATCTCTCTGTTTAAAGCTTGTTTAAAGCTAGACTATACAGCAGAAACAAGATCAGAGCTGAAAGGACCCTGCGTTTGGGTTTCCTTGCAGGGTTTCACTGGGGTTGTGGTAAATAGGAGTTGCTTTTTCTGCCAAACGTGCCTGCATAGCCCGGAGCGCGCAGGGTTGGTGTGCGTGGTGTGCGTATCTGTACCGCGGCAGGGCTACAGGGAAATGGCTCCTCAGCACTGATTTGAGGAGGTGGTGGGAATCCGAGGGCTAAGCGAAGAGGGAGGATGAAACGAGGAAATGAGGCTGTTGCTAATGGAGGGGAGGGCAGGAAGAACTGAGGTCTTTGGATCGATATGTGTGTCCCTGGGGACAGTTTTAAAAATGGGCAGTAGAATACAGAAAGCTTCCTTCAGTGCGGCTGCGGGGAAAAATCCTGTGGGTAGCTGGATGTTAAGATTAGAACCCAGTAATGAGGGATTATTCCCTCTATTTAGCTTAGAAATGGGGCTTAATTCCATAATTCTTGTTGTCCAGATTGGAAACTTCCTTGTAAGTGCACAGGTAGTACAGCAGGAACGGCAGCGTGGTGCTCTGCTTTCTGTTATCCCTTTGAGCTGGCAGGTAATCACTGTAATTACTCTGGGAGATCTATGATTCTAGGAAGTTTTGTGGTCGGTAAAGGTGGGAAATAATGTTATTGGAAAGATACAGGTGCGATGAGATTTCAAAGTGGTGTTTGTATGTATCATTGCATCTGCAAAAGGTTGAAGGTGCCAAATTGGAGAGAACACTGGGAGGCATTGCTTAGTTTCTAAGGCAGTGACTGTGCAACACGAGCACAAAACACGTACTGATGAAAGACGTTTCTTTGCTTTATCTCTCATTTCCCGATAGCACTTCACAGAGCCCTTCCCTTAAACACCATCTGATTGCCCCTGCCCCAATACAGTGATACCTCCGGAATAACTCCGAGCAGCGGCTGCCACCAGCACCACCAAAGATGGTACTCGGGGAACAGTTCTGCAGCGGATGTAGCTGCATCTGTCAGTCTGAGACCCACCAGTTCGGCAACCAGCCCCAGTGTCGGGAACCTGAGCAGGGCAGGGGCCCTGTGCCCTGCCTGGCGGCGTTTAAGCCGCGCAGACCATTCCCGTGGGCTGGGGGCTGTCACCTGCAGTTTAGTTCCAGCGCTTTCGGGGCAGCGGGGAGGAGTGGTCTCCCAACACCCTGCTTTTTGCATGTCTCCGAAATGGGCGTAGGAAACACGTGTTCACCTGTGTGTACCTGTAAGGTGGGTGATCCTGCGACTGCTCGGAACGTGCTGTCAGTCACAGCTGCTAGAGTGAGGAAAAGCTGTTTGTGTTTGTACAGCTTTGCCTATTCAGGAGTTTTAAAGTTACGAGGGTGCTTCATTCAGCTTTGTTAGGCTCTAACGGAGCTCAGGAAAGTCCCTTGGCAATTTCTGTCTTTTTCTACCTACTTTGCTAGTTAACTACATTGGGAAGGTGGAGCAGCGAGCCGTGTGTGCTGCTCCAGGGAGGCTCCACGGTAGAGCTCTGCAGCAGGCGTGACCTTAATCCCGGTTTTAACTGAAGGAAATAGCTTCCCTTCAGTGCATTCAGAGAGATCTCCATCCTGACGAGTCCGTTAGGAGAGGAGAGGGGTGCTGACAAGGCTGAGTGCCTCAGCGGGGTTTTCTCTTCCCTTTCGGAAGCCGCAGTGCGCTCTGGAGGTGTGCGGTGTGACCAAGCTGCAGCCTCCCCTTGCTGCTCCACCAGTCGCGTTCTGAAAAACCGGCGTCCCCGCTCTGTGTCCTCACAGTACGGTGCTGATTCTTCCTAAAGCTGGCAGGCAGTGCCCTATTGATAAACTATGTGTGGCTTGCGGAGAAAATATTGGTGCACAGGCTCTGTTTCTGTATTGACAGTGTTTTCGGCAGCCCCCTGAGCTGAGCGCAGAGGACAGCCTGTGT
>NW_010405398.1:0-7693 GCF_000710305.1 Buceros rhinoceros silvestris | reverse complement strand
TGCTGACGCTTTCATCGGAAACGTCCTGCTGCATTCGCTTCCCGAGAGTCGTATCTAATCTGAGCTCCGGCAGGCACGTGCGGAGCTGACACATGCACGGCTCGCAGAAGAATTTTTCTTTTATCAGTTGTGCTCTGGCCTTCGTGCGTTACAGTCACATGCCAGTGGCATGTCCCCAGGGGATGAAAGCAAGGAGCAGGAGTTCAGGAGCAGGAATTTTCCTGCAAGATCTTCTGCCACAAGGGCTGTGCGCTCTGCGTGCTGCGCTGTGTTAGTTCAAGGAAGCATGTCTTCAACCCCATAACTCCTCTCCCTGCTTGGTGGTCGCCTATTTGTGACCATTAGTAGTCAGGAGGAACTGGTGCCTGGAATGGCCGGAGTCCAGCGCTGCTTTGGGAGGCTTTCTGAGCAGATTGCAGAGCTTGGTAAGGTAGCGCAGTCAGCAGCACCGTGGGGCAGCTGATGCACAGAGCAGCCTGTGACTTGCCTTGCTCAGAGCAGGTTGTGAGGCAGTGGCAGAGGTGAAAACAGAGCGTGGCTCATTTCCAGTTCCTCCTCGAGCTGGTTGGTGCCATTTCTGCTCTCTCTGCAAAGGGCACTAATTAATCCAGCCTGTCCTAGGCAGTGACGTATGATGGAAAAAAATCTTTGCTAATATATAGACTCTGCCCTTCTTGGGCAATTCTTTGGGTCCTGGTGTACATCATTTGAAAGTAATCTTCTAGATCACTTGTCCTTGGTGCCAGGAGTTCTTGTTGCAGTCCTGGGAAGAGGCGTTAATCCGGGCAGGGGAAATGCTCCATCCAGCTGCACCAGCAGGCAGCGTTAAGGCAAGGGACAGCTGCGTGTGCAGCCCCAGCAGCACGCTGCGCATCCCCTGTCCGGCTCTCTCCTTCCACCTACCTGGACAGACTCCCCTGCTCCTCCTTCCCTCTGGAGCAGGTGACATTCAGCACTGTGCCAGGTAACCGGAGATCTTCCCCCTCCCTTCCTCCGCTCCCTGCAGGTGCCCTGGCACTGATGTGTACGTACAGCGTTGGCACAGCAATCTGCCTTTGTACTTCTCTTGCCAAACACTTGTATTTTCACACATTGCCCTAAACCAGGACAGGTCCCCTGTGAAATTGTGCCTGGTATTACAAGAAGTGCATGATCCCTGGTTTTCCCTGCACTAGTTCTCTGTTAACAAGGACCTAGCTGCTGGCTCCAGTTTCTTTTCCTCTTTGGTTGTAGCAGGAGAGCTGCCCACACCGGCTATCTGCGATGCCACCGGCAAGTCGTCAGTGAGCAGGACGTGTGCTGGCGCGGCGCCGGCTCCGGCACTCAGCTTCCCTTGGCAGCCTGCCCGTGTTTACGTACGCTGGGGGCTGCGAAGAAGTGGCCAAGGAGAACCAACTGCAATGAGCTGTTGAGAAGTTTCATGTAGTAACATTTATGGCTGGGGTAGTGATGGCTGAAGCTGTAGGGACGGGGAAAAAACCCTGTTTCTATCCTTCAGGAGGCTGGGTGGTACATGGAGCAATGGGGTGGGTTTGGGCACATTTGCCTTTCTTCAGGATTTTATTTTGCACACACAGATTCAGCCGCGAACACTCCTGTTCGGGGCGGTGGAGCTGGAAGAGCCAGCTTTGTAGTTGTGTATAAATGGAACATAATTTAATCTGGTAGTTTATAGGAGGAGCAAGGAAAGTGCTTTCAGTCCCGTCATGCGCTGTGAAGTCCATGCTTGTGTTGGGATCTGTGGCTGAGACACGTTCTGCTGGGTGTTGGCGGGACTCTGCTGATGCCCGACACAGAGGTCACGGCTTGCCAATAGAAGTGACAATAAACTGTTGTTATTTGTCCAACGGCATTGTACAGCAAAGTAAAATCAAATCCAGAGGGATCCCATGCAATCCCTCATATTTTATGGATGCCTGAACCCATGAGGGGGGAGCTGCAGTTTCAGAAGAGATTAAAAGGGAGAGAATCCAGTCTGGAGCTGGACCTGGCCGGTTTGAAATTGCCCTCCAAGCAGGAAATGCTTTACAGCACTTACAGGTCTGACAAATCTCCCCAGAAAGCAGGTTGGGTAGTGTTAGGTCTGTTCCGCAGCGAAACATCGGCGTCACAGGAACGAGGCAGCAGCGAGTGCCGGGCACGAGGAGCAGGTGGCAAAAATAGCTGCGATCTAAAACGGCAAAAACAACAGGCTCCTCTGGCAGGGATTAAAATACAATTTTTTTAACTTGGAAGAAGCAATGGTAAAGCAGGGGAAGGAGAATTAGGAGGGGAGAGCTAAACGGGCTCTCTTCTGCTCCTGGGTCCCACCAGCGCAGATCTGTCACTGAAGTCATTCACCCCAGTATAACCGAGAACCTGTCTCCAAGCGATTCGGCAGCTGGAGGGGATTGATTTAGATGGAAAGAATGCGTTCGGCATAGCTCGGCCAAGCGACACCTGCGGGGGGCTCACAGCTGTCAGCAAGTATTTATAGGATGTAAACAGCGAGGGGAGAGAGGACGGAAATAGAGCTAACTGGGGGGGAACAGGAAAACGGGATGAAAACGGGAAAAGGAAGGTTTTTACTGTTGTATGGCTTAGACTGCAAAGTGTCTGTCCCGGGGGAATGAATAACCGACGTGCTTGGTGTGAACGGGACACAGCCTTTGAAACCGAGGCCGTCATTTTGTACCACTGCTTCTTTCTCTCTTTCTGCAGTGGTTCTGTGGGACGGACGGGGCTCCTGCTCCCATGACAGGATCGGATGTTCCGCCTCGGCTCTCCCCTCTCTGATGGTCGGTAGTAGCGATTGCTCCCAACATGAGCATTTGCAACAATTAGCAGCTTCTGAGCGTGCTGGACGCAAGGTTGCACCTCCAATTTTTCACACTTAGGAGCCACCGACAGCCTGGTGCTTTGCTCCATCAGTCCACGCTGAAAGCCATTTGTGATTTTACCTCCTCAGCACGTGGCAGCTGCGGTTTCCCCCGTGTTCTTTACAAAAACATTTCTGTGTGTAAACTCTTTCTGCCTGGTGATCCCGTGGGCTGGCTCTGCGTGTCTCCCATCCGTCATAGTCTTGCCTGGTCAGAGATTCAGGTCTAGCTGCTGCTCCTCTCCTGTCCTGTCCTTCCCATAGCCTGGTCATCTTTACTGCTTCTCTCTGTCATTTTTGAGTTCTATTTTTTTTTTTTTTTTTTTAGCAAGAAGTCTGAGCTTGCTCTCGGTGTTTAAAATGCTGGTCCGTCCTGGATGTATGTTTGTTTTTACAGTTTTGTTTTATTTTGGTTCTTTGATTTGCCTTTTGAGGCTGCACTGGGTTAATGTTGCTCAGAGCATCTCCACAGTGCTTCCAAAACCTCTCTGCGTGAGCAGAGCTCGTCAAGAGCTCGATGCTGTAGGGCATTGCTACTTCTGTTTTACTCATCCCATCAGCGCTGAGGTTCGTCTGTTGTTTATCACTTGACTCCCTCATTATTCTGAGTTCCTTCTGTGCTTCTTAAAATCAAGGAATACATTTACTATCCAGAAGGAATTTGTGTCATCTCAAACGTTGTCTCCTCATCTGCCCCTTTCCGGGGTCTGTGTGCGGATGGAACTCCTGCCTTCTCATTGCTGTTGGTCTCTTCTTGCTCTTTGTTCTCCATCTTCAAATCCGTGATTAATCCCTGGGGTGACCCATCCCTCAATCCCAGGCTGGCTCAGTTTCTTTGATGTATCATGGGAAAAGAAACTTGTGGAAAGGTCTCTTGGAGAGACCTGTGGAGAGGAACTCTGTGGAAAGCTGTTCTTGGCTGCTTTGGAAGAACCCCAGGAGGTTTTCTGAGGCGTTGCTCCCTTAAAGCCAGGTTGACTTTTCCCTCGCCCATTCACTGCCGGGATTCCTGGCTGTTGTTTTTGGGTCCCTGCCTTTCGCACTGAAGCCAGGCTGGGTGGCCTGTATTTCCTGGGATCCTCAGGGGGTCTGTTTGAACATTTCTGCATTCACAATGTTTGCTTCAGACATCAGGGCTTGTTTAGCAGGAGGTTGGCAGGTCAGCTCTGGAAGGTGCCGTTTAAGCTCTTTCACTGGCTCTTTGTTTGATAATGTCTTGTCTTTTTTTCTCTTTTCTTGGCACAGGGGATGCTCCCAAGTGGGAGTTATCAGAGCGCTGATTGAAGCTGGCATCCCCGTAGACATGATCGGAGGAACGTCCATTGGTGCCTTTATGAGCGCCTTGTACGCCGAAGAGCGCAGCTACAATCAGATGAGGATCAAAGCCAGGCAGTGGGCCATGGTAAGTGCTGGGGACTCCGAGGGAGTGCGGGAGCTTCACCGCAAGCCTCAGTGGGGAGCAGAGCACAAGCAGCATCTGCATGTCGGTGTCTGTATGATGTGAAGGGCCCCTGCCCGGCAGCAAGGGAGCGCGTCAGGAAAGCTGCTCGCTGTTGCGCTGGCCGGCGGTGCGAGTGCCCGAGCAGGCAGGAGTCGAGAGCTTGGCTCTGCCCATATTCCACTCACACTATAAACGCAGAGTGATGTTGTTTCAGTGCGTTAGCCTGTGTTTATCTTTGTTTTATCTTCTCTTTCTGTGTGCTGGAATCTGTTTCCTTTCCGACGCTCCAGAAATGTGTTTCTCTCTTGTATAATTTTCTCTCTTTCGTTCTCACATGCTGTCATTTTTCAGTGGAACTGATTGACAGAGGTAATCCTTCTCTAAACTAAATACAAACTGTCTAATTCACGGTGTAGCCTGAGAACCCCGCAGCAGCGGTGCTCTGGTTCAGGAGAAATTATTAACTTTAAATATTTAATATGAACAAACCCGTGTTTTCACAGTTAGACCAAAGCTGAGGAAGGTTGTTTCAAATAATGACTTTGGGTGAATTGATTTATTGAGAGGATGTTGGGGAAAAATTGTACCAGCACCAGGTGACACTGGTTCAAACTGACGAACGGTGAAGATGAGTTTTAGCTCTGAAGTTTGCAGGTTACCACTTTCCTACAAACCCCACATTTCCACGTTGGTTTTCTTATTGAAAGGGAGGCAACGCCGAGAATTTTCTAAATGAGATTAAGCTCTGGGTCTCCTTAGATCTTGAGGTTTAGGGAGGAGGAGGAAGAGGAGGCTGTAACTGGCACAAGTGTGCTGCTGCCCTTTCCTGAGTGTCTCCTAACCTGCCGTGGCTCTGAGACGAGATCTGCTGTATCTGCGTCAGGTGCCACTTCCTTTGCGAGCTGCGTAGTCTGGGGCATCAAAGTTGAGGCTCCAGCATGTTCGTGCTACCCTGGTGGGCAGAGAACCGTGGGGTTTTCACCTCCCTGTCACTGCTTGCTGGAAGAATCTGCTTTTTGTGCTTTTTGGTTAAGAGCTGCCTGTGCCCCGGGGTTCGGAAGCCCCGAAACACAAACCGTTTGTGACACAGAGCAGCTCGCTGCGATGGCAAAGGTGGTGGAGGTTTGAGCTTAAAGACATAAACCCAATTGTACTGAATCGTATCAGACATCATCTTGCCCTCTTCATTTCCCACTGGGTCACTACCAGATGCCCACAGGTCACCGTCCGAGCAGGGGGAGCACGCGGTGGTTCCTCCCTGCAGCGTTTTCCCAGCCTCCAGCAGCCCAGGGCTCACTGCCCTCTCTCCCTTGCTCCTGGTTAGGCTGGAGCGATGGAATTGTCCTCCATGTGTGCGCCCAGAGGATTATCTCCTCTCCTTTATGAACTTGTCGGATCTCTTCCGCGCAGGGGGTGATGCCAAGCTGTTTTGTGGGCTTCTCAGGGCTGTGCTCCCATCAAAGCTGGCTTCATTTCCAGCATTGCAGCTCTCGAGCTTGCCAGCCTAATCTGGAATTGCACTCGCTTTTACCAGCAATAGTTGAAGATGAACTGAAGACATTTAGTCTATCGATTAACTTCTAAACACAAATGGCAAAGCTCATAGAACGTTTCACGAAAGAAAAGGTAGGTTTTGGCCCAGCCTCGGGTTGTTTCAGGTATCGGTACCTTGAAATCTGCAAATAAGGAGCTGGAAAAGGGGTTAGTGACCTCTGTTAGACAAACTTTTCATCTTCTTAATGAAGAATGGATTTCCTTGAGGTTTTTTGTGAGCACTCTGACAAGCCTGCCAGGTCCGTGTCCAAACCAGAAATTGTTCAAGGGTTTGAGAAGGAAAAAAGCAAAGACCACTCTGTTTGAAGCCCTTTTTCACTGTTAACAGCACGGCCCAGCAAAACGGTCGCATTGTAAATTGACGCAAGCCATGAAAACGCTCTCTCCAAGATCAGATCACAGCTAATGCACAAAGTAGCTTGAGGGATTACAAATCTTTTTAACAGCGGCTGTTCTGAGTTATTTTCTCCTCTATCGTGTCGCAGTAACTGTAGATGGAGGAAGGAGAGGGCTCCTTTCCCTGGGCAGCAGCTCTGTGTGTATAGCCAGGAGATCAGCTGGGCAACCGCAGAAGATCCACCCAAGGGGACCGAGTGTGGGCGAGGTGACAAACCCAGCAGATAACCCCCAAATTCCCAGTGTCCAGAAGCCACAGGGCCCTTCCTGCCACCCTGCAGAGCAGCACCGCTGCCGGCGGGAGCATCCTTTGTGAAGGCAACGGTCTGCAGCAAGGCTGGAGCGCTCCCTGCTCCGGAAGCTGCTGATTCTGCTCCCCTGCAGCCCCCGAGCGCTGGCTGGTGCCGGTTATTGCCGAGTGCTCTGTGTGCAAACCTCGCAGCCTGGCGTCTCTAGCCCGTGGGGTTTTCGGAAACGTCTGCATGGTGATGGATTAGATAACTCTGAGACTTAATTTATTTTTTTTAATCCATCAAAATAAGTGCTGGCTTGTTCTGCAGTTATTTCTCTTCTTGGTATTTTTAGAAACTGGCCTATCTCGAGGTGTTCACTTGGGGCTGGGAGGAGGGATATTTTTAATGGGATGTGTTTTCCAGACCTAATGAAGCAGCAAAGAAATAAATGAGTCTTTTGTTGAAAGACAGAAGGGTGTGAAGATTACCAGTCAGGCCAGTGACTATATTTTGCCCTTGTGTGTCTTCACTTGAGTTTAACCAGCAAAACAAACAAACGAACACTTTGATGGTTTTTATGCAGATCATTGGGGTTTCTTTGTTTTTTTTTAATTGGAGAATTAGTATTTCAAAGTATAAATATTTCACAAAGAATGGAATATTCTACTGTTGGAGGGAATCTAGTTATAGGAATGTGTAGCTAAAAAGCATCCCATAATGAGATGCTGCAGTCCTTTGCTGTCTGTGATTGTGTGTCAGCTAAAATAAAAGCAGGGGCTGGTTCTGAAGTCGCAGCCATGAGGTTCTGCCCCTCCCCAGTGCTGCTCTGCTCTTCGCCCATTGGGAGATACTGTGGTTTAATGAGCTGATCTGGCCAAAACCTCATGTTTTGTTTCTTCCCTGTCACGCTGGTTTCTGGCCAGCCCAGCTCCATGAGCTGCCTGCTGCGGAGGCAGCTGTGCTGGCCCAGGGCAGCGGGGAGGCAGGACCATCAGCCTCAGCTTGGGCCAGATCAAGCTCCTGTCAGACCGGATCCCGATACTCCTCTTAATCCATTACATTTGTTGTTTTAAGGGAAAAACAGCTGTTATCTGCCATACCAGGGTGGTGCCTACACCCACAGCCTGCGTGGGCCTGGCTGCTTCTCGGGATGGCTGGGGAGCGTGGGGCAGGGTGGGGATGGCTGGGGAGCGTGGGGCAGGAGCAGGGTGG
>NW_010405397.1:62727-69232 GCF_000710305.1 Buceros rhinoceros silvestris | reverse complement strand
CTTCCAGGAAAGGTTAGAAGAAGAGGATTTAAAATCCATTAAAATCTGTTTGGGAGCCAGGCCAGCCACCTCTTGCCTTACAGAAACCTTCTCTTTTCGAGAAAATACTGAGCTTATTTGAACCCCTTAGATTTTTGGTGGGTGCAAACCATTTTGGGAACTTTAAATTTCTAGGAAACTAATGTGTAGGGGAAAATATACAGTGTTGCTGAGTGGAAAGTAGGTGACACTTGCTTTGAGCATCCTGAAAAACCTCCTGAAAATACCCAGGGTGTCCAAAGCCCAGCTTCCAATTAATTAACCTCCCCCAAAATCTGAGGGCACGCTTTCCTGGCACTAAATATGATGCGATGAAGAGGCTGAGCAACACGAAGGATCCCAGCAAAGCAGCGCTTCATCCTGTTATTGCATCTGCCAGGCTTGCACTGCAGCCAGGCAGCCCCGGGCACGGGGAGACCCAGCAGGATGTACGCTATTTGTTGGGAGATGAAAAAACCCCAAACCCTCTATATTTGGTAGAATCTGAAAATAAAAGCAAAGGCTTTCCTTACGCAGTGTCACACTAACCTCTGGATGGCCCCACGCTTATTGTCACAGCCTTGGGAAGGTATAAACAAAAGCGGATTTCAGATGCCAAGAGCAGGGTTAGGAGAGAAAGGAGAGGCACCACTGCTGTGAAAAGCCCGTTGCACTGACATCCAGGGTAGAAATCCCGGGCAGGGATGTTTTAAAATGTGCACACAGAGTTATCGCCCTATTATAAAGCAATCTGTGGGGAAAAAACGGTGAGAACGGATAAGGGCAAAGTCATGGCGGAGTGGGGAATGTGACACCCATGGCCAGGGTGGCGACGTGGAGGCAGCACGAAGGGCTGGAGGAAATAGCTGGGAGCCCCGTTTGGAGTTCAACAAGCTCTTTAAAGATACTGGTAGGACTGCAAAGGGGAGAGTTTGGGGTGTGAATGGTTTCTGATGGCAGAGATGGGACCCCAAAAGGTGCTGCCCTCTTTAAGGATGGGTTGCACGGTGAAGTCCAAATCTAATGCTCCCCTAGTCCCCAGCAATCAACAGCATCTCAAAGACAGCTCTTTTTTCAAAACTTTGGTGAATTCTAAGTGTGCCAGTAGAAAACAGGTCTGGTGAGTTTGAAGTAAATATGGAGGACAAAATAAAAAGGAGAAAAAATGAAAAGTAAAAAAGAAAAAGGGAAAACCCAAGGAAATAAAAAGTAGAAAAGGAAAAAAGAAAAAAGGAAAAGGAGAAGGAAAAAGGAAAAAGAAAAAAGAAAAGAGGTAAAGAGAAAAAAGAAAATAGGAAAAAGGAAAAAACAGGAAAAAAGAAAAACAGGAAGAAAAGGAAAAAAGAAAATAAAAATAATTGTAATTTAAAAAAAGACAGAGAAATTTAATGCAGAAGTAATTTCAGAGGAGGGGGATTTGCCAGAGCAGATAAAAACTTGTATGTGGAACCTGTGCCTGCTCTGGGAATGACTGCCCAGATTTCGGCACCAGCCTTTCGGTTCCAGGTCTGACGGATCCATTAACTATTCCGTTCTGGCCACAGGTGGTGAAAACCCTCCAAAACCAGCAAGACCCGCAGGAATTTGGCCAGCTCACACAACGTCAGTGCACTCAGTCTAAACTAAACACGGCTCAGCTTTAAGTCCAGCCTTAGAGGCTTCATTTTGAAGCCGAGCATCCCTTTTTCTGGGCAATTTCAGCCCAAACCAAGGGTGCTGCCTCAGCCGGCACTGGCATGACACACCACCATGCTGCGCAGTTTCCTTCTATTGAAAGGGTTCCTTTTTCTCAAGGTTTCTCAGATGTCAGGGTTCACCCGTAGGTACCCGCATTTCCTTCACTGTTCTGCTGCCTCATTCACTTCTTTCCGCTGCGTTATCCTGCTGCCAGGAGCAGGCAGCCGGGCCAAGCCGTCTGCTCACCCCTTCCTGTGCTCCAACGGCGGAGTTTGAGGAAGGATAAAATGCCATGGATTTGTCTTTATTTACACCAAAGTGTTTACTTTCCTCTTTCTTTTTAATGTTATTATTGTTTGATAGGAACATAAAGCAGAAGCCCAGCAGATCAATGCCAGAGGCTCCCAACCAAAGGGCTTCTTGCAAACTTCCTTTTGGTTGCTGTAACATTTTTGCGGGGTTATGAACTCCTTAAACAAACAGCTGAGGTCATTGTTAGCTAAAAAAAAGAAAAAAAAGAAATTATTTAAAGAAATAAAAAAACAAGACAGAGTGGAAGCTGCTCTGAAGAAAACGGAGCTGAGGTGGCACACAGCAAATTCCACAGCAAAAATGTCAGAGAACCACGAGTCTTGCTCACACTTTCCACCTGCCAATCCAAGCCACTCTCCACGTTATTGAGATGAAAAAAACTGAACTCAGAAGCCCCACCGTATTTTGAGATCTCAACCCCAATTCTGAGGGTCACTGCCCAAAGAAGAACTTCTGGTGGCAGTTATCATAGAATCACAGAATGGTTTGGTTGGAAGGGACCTTCAAGACCATCTAGTTCCAACACCCTCACAGTGAGCAGGGACATCTTCCACCAGCCCAGGTTGCTCAAAGCTCCACCCACCCTGGCCTTGAAGAATAATAATACCGTCCCTTTCAGTCTCTTGATACGGTATCACAAGAGCAATCCCAGCCATTCCAGTGGCCAAGAAACAGCACTGGAAGGGCAGCAGATGGTTCTTGAAATAAAGGTTAAGCTTGCCCAGAAAAACCATTAGCAAAGCTGCATCAGTGTGACAGTCATTTATCGCAGCCATGTATCTCATAATCACTTATATCAGGGACTCAAAAGATTTCTGTCTCCCAAAATTAACTCTGAAAACCTCTGTGCAACAGGAGGAACTTTGCAAGAGCCATATGTCTTCCCAAGCACATGTCCAAGCCACCAAGCAGAGGGTGGTGGCATTGAGGCAACTCATTCCCCGAGCAAATACCAGCACAAAGTTTTCCACTGGCAGATACAAAGTGGCAAGTGAAGGCTTGTGTACTTCCCAAGAACTGCAAAGCTTTGGGTCCAGAAGGAAAGGAATTCTGCAACCAGGTACTTATGAAGAGAAGGTCTGACCAATATGAAAATAATTTAACCGGGTTTGCAAAGCTGATGTCCTCAGCCATCTTCCACCCAACTCTTTCAGGAGATGGTTATTTCCAGCAAAAACTTCCACCCGCAACCATGCTAGTTGCCCGCACCACAGAACACACCACGCAGTTAAAGCACTGAGTGGTAATAAGAAAAGGGGGTTGGGAAAAGAAAGGGAAGAGGAGGAAATAAATCACTAACAGGGTGTTCATCAAAGCCAGGGGATACCGGAGTGACCCTATTAAAGGCAATACAGGAATATCAATATATTTAGGCAAAAGGAAAGAATGGGGTATGAGCACGTTGCATCAGGAAAGGCAGAGAGGCCTCTTAACCTGAAAATTTACAGTCAGAAAGAAGAGTCTGCCTGGCTGTCTCTACACCCAACCTCTTCCCATCTCTGGATCCATATGGGATAGAATTACCCGTACATCCCCAGAGGCAATCACACGCAGGGTTTCATTTCCAGTTGCCGGTGATACTACAATTTCCACTCAGCAGGATTGCTCTCACCCTTTGATGAACTTCGGAGTTTTGGAGAACCATCCCGGAGCCTGCAGCCGCTGCCTCCCCAGAGCTTTGTTGTAAATCATACATGAAGAGCAGGACCTACCTCGAACAAGTTCACCCCACCTACAGCAGGTCAGCAGAGACAACCCTGGACATACGAGCCCAGGAGAAGCTGGGTACACAGCTGGCACCCCTGAAAGCTTTGTGAAATGTCAAAACTCTGCAAAGAAATTCCTCTTTATATGCTGCTGCTCATCTCTCTTCACTGCTAATGAGCCTCCCTCCGAGCCTCATTTTTCATTCCTGCCTTAACGCTTTCTCCCACATTTCTTCCTCTTGCTTTGAGATTTTCCTCTCTGAACCACCGACTGTGTCTGATACTCTTTTCTCTTTAAAAAGGGCTCATTTTCTGTACAGCCCAGAAAACCTCCAGTCTCCTGAGACACAGGCATGAATAAATTAGACAGTGAATTCAAAAAGAAAGGAAAAATTAAAAATAAATAAAAGTCAAGCAAGTTCATGGCATGTGCTGAACTTCCCATGTGCTCAAATACAAATTTTTCATGACATCTCATCACTTATTTAGTCTGTGGGTCCGTGACCTTCTGCACATCACTGTACTCCACCGATAGATGAGTAAGACCCCTGCCCACCTACACCCTCACTCAGCCGCAGAAGAGACAGCAAAGCCTCCAGAAAACCCCAGACCCACACATTTAAAGCGTTGATCATACCACTGATCTACAGAACTCTGTCTTGAGTAAAAATGAAAAGGAAAAAACATAATCCTTGTAGATTGAGAAGATTTAGAAAGAAACGCCAGTGGAGATGGACATCATATGGGTTATTAATCATCTGCCTGCTCAGAGGCGTGATTTAATGCCTAAAGCAGAAGTAAAAAGATGATGTGATGGGCAAGAGGGAAAACCACACTGCTTTTAGCAGCCCAGAGAACCTCAGACTTTTCCTATTCTCCTCCTCTGCTACTGCATATGCGTGCAGTGTTAAATACCGTGGTGTGGCTCCAACCTGCCCCTGGGAGGGAGCCGCCAGAAGAGCTCCAGCAGCAGTTCTGCTCCTCCTCACCTGACGCGACCTCGTGGCCATGGCTGCTCTGTGCAGGGCAGCACAGCTTTCTCACCCCGGAGGGACACAGAAAATAACTGAAGGGGGGAAAAAATCAGTTTGCTGTAGACTTTCAGGAGGTGTCTGTGCTTCCACTGCCAGTTCCTTCGGTGGTGAAGAAGCCACAGGAGAAGTGGCTGCAATACAATTGCAAAGAGTATAAAGAATCCACGGGAAATACTGCAGCACAGGTATTATCATACACAGGATGAGGCTGTTGTGGGTGAGCTGAGCCCTAAAATGCTCCAGGAAATAATGATGAGCAAACAGAGCCCAGAAATGGTTCCAGAGATGATGAAAATCAACAGCTCCTTTAAAAAAAAAATTAATTAGGCCACGTGGGACTTGAGGGTCGAGTCATTTACAGAGTCAGCCAGGGGCTCATAAAAAAGATCACGTCGTAAGTCCTAAACAAGGATTTCGGTGAGCACCAAACCAAGCAAGCGTGGCTTTATATTGAATTTATGTCTTGTGACTGAGTGACCTTGATACAAGGATGGGCCAACCCCACTTGAATCTTATCCCATCTATAAAACCGCCTTCCTGCTGGATTCTCCGGGTGTAACGAAGTCTGAGTTATCGGCACAGCCCCTTGCTAGGGATGGCGCTTGCTGGACTTCCCTGCTTATCCTATTTCCACGGAACTTATAGTAATTTAATAACCCTCCACCCTGTGTGAAATTTCAGTGAACACTTGTGACGAGTTCAGAAAGGGTTGGGAGGAGCAGAGGGGGAAACGCACAGGCAAAACTCAGAAGCAGTGTGATGGCTGTGGTCTTGGTTTCCTTTGGAAAGGATTAGACTAGATATAAGATTATGTTATATACTATATATTATTATATGAAATTATATATTATATAATTACATATCCTTATATAGTCTATATTATAATACACAGGTCTTTGAATGTCCTTCCAACACAAACCATTCTATGATTATTCTATATTCCACACATCCCAGGCAAAACATACATAGTCATAGAATCACAGACTGGTTTGGTTTGGTTTGAAGGGACCCTCAAAGCTCACCCAGTCCAACCCTCTGCAGGGAGCAGGGACACCTGCAACTAGAGCAGGTTGCTCAGAGCCCCAAGGGCCAACCTGACCTGACACATAACCACAGACTGGTTTGGGTTGAAGGGACCCTCAAAGCTCACCCAGTCCAACCCTCTGCAGGGAGCAGGGACACCTGCAACTAGAGCAGGTTGCTCAGAGCCCCAAGGGCCAACCTGACCTGCAATGGTGCCAGGGATGGGGCTTCTCCCACCTCTCGGGGCAACCTGGGACAGGGTCTCACCACTCTCACAGGGAAGAATTTCTTCCTTCTCTCTAGTCTGAATCTCCTTCTTTTAGTTTAAACTTGTCCTGTCCCAACAGCCCCTGATGAAAAGCCCCTCCCCAGCTTTCCTGGAGCCCCTTTCGGCACTGACAGGCCGCACTAAGGTCTCCCCGCAGCCTTCTCTGCTCCAGGCTCAACACCCCCAGCTCTCTCCCCTCTCCTCCCAGCAGAGGGGTTCCAGCCCTCAGAGCATTCCTGTGGCTCCTCTGGCCCCGCTCCAACAGGTAGTTCAGCATCCTTCTTGCCAAGGGGCATCACAAAGAGAAAAAGAAAGATTCATGATGGAGAGTCAGCGTCAGAAGCTACAATGCAGAGAAGAAATCACCTGTGAAGGGCACGGAGTGTTTTCAGGTCAAGATTTTGGGTGCACATCACATGGGAGAGGAACCACATGAGTTCCCTGGAGGCTTAAGGAAGCAGCAAAGA
>NW_010405397.1:62318-62557 GCF_000710305.1 Buceros rhinoceros silvestris | reverse complement strand
ATGCTGCTAAACCTGGGCCTGTTGTCACAGCTGCAGTGATGGACCTCAGCCACTCAGGGGATTCAATGGAGACAAATTTATTGTAATAATTAATATTAATTAAGATCTAGGATCAGAAATGGGATTAATCTGATTTTTAATATTTTTCTTTCAGTAATAACTTACTTGGAAACAGCACAACCCCCCCCCCCCCAAACCAAAATATCTCCTTCATTTAAAACACATGCAAAAAAGACTGG